>NC_133618.1:320627211-320792211 GCF_048593235.1 Sminthopsis crassicaudata
CAAAGAAAAAGGATAATCCTTAGGATGAATACAGCTGGGAAACTAGGGATGGCTGCATCATAGCATGCTCCACATCTGGAAAAGAGACCTTAGAAGTCAGCTAGATTCAGGAAGACAGCAAAAGGAGAAGAGAGAACTGAATGACCTCAATTTTTCACTAAAGTATGATTCTGAGTCCTTTGTTGAGAGAGTTGGGATAAGGGATGGAGCAAGGTATATGTTATGGGCCAGTGAACTTGAAACAAGGATTCTTACAAGATGCTAAGTAGAATTAATAAGACAATGGTTATCTAGTTTAGCATGGTGCTTAATGGTTCTCTAGTTCAGTACATGTACTTAGTACTTAATACAGTTCTACAAGATTCACACCTATGATGATGTAATTATAGTAGAGTATATAACAGCCAGCAAGGACTGAGACAGATTCATTCCATCATCCACCTTTGTGGTGGCAAGAGGCTGAAGCACAAGCCCTCGACTCAGAGAGATTCGTTCCATCTTCATCAGCCTCCTCGTGGCTGGCCTGGATTCTTGCTCCCCCCACTGAGACCAAGGCTGGTCTGAAAGGCTCTCAAGAAAGCTAGCTGGGCCACAGGCAAGGAAACTAGACTGTGAAGGAGATAATAAAGGATTTGGACTTTAACACCTGGCTATACTTGTGGTGATTACTGAACTGAAAAGAAGGCTGGTCCAGAGATCTCCAGAAAACCAACTGGAACATTATAGGTTTGGAATAGCTTTTGTGGAAATTCAGAAATGGAATCATCTACCATTGTTCTCTTGTTCAGCTGTGATCCTGTGGACCATAGCACACAGTACCATTTCCTCCTCCAGGGCAAACAGAGAATAAGTGGCTTGCCCAGGGTCACACAGCTGAGGTCTGAGACCAAATTTGAACTCACATCTTCTTACCTCCAGGTGGGCCCAGCTCTCTACCTGCCAGCCTGCCGGCCAGCCAGCCTATTAAGGAAGTGTAAAAGGATTGCTTTGCTACAATTGGGGCCCAGTAAAGATCATTATCAGCATCATAATGTTGGATGAAATGAAGGACATCATCTATTGGGATAAAGAGTCATTATTTAACAACATTTTCCAGATGGAAATAGGCAGAAATTAGATTTACATAAAGATCTCAAACAATATACCACAACAAGATCCAGATACAAAAGGTCATGTGAACAAATTAAGAAGAGGAGAGGTCTTATAACTATGAAGAGGGGAAGAGTCTTTGACCAAAGAATAGGGAAGGTCTCAAAACACAAAATTATTAATTTTCATTATATAAAAGTGAAGGATTGTTGAAGAAAAGAAATGCAATTAAATTAAAAGGCAAAGTCATCTGAAGGAAATAAGTTTTTATGGCAAATTTTCCTGAGAAAAACCCGACATGAAGCATATATATAAAGAACCGATGTCAAATGTGTAAGAAGAAAAATCATTTCACCAAACAAATGTTGTCTAAGCATACAACTGGCATCCAAAAATAAATAAATTAATTAATTAAATAAAAGGAGAGCTTATCACAAACCATAAAGTGTTCTACAAAAAGTTTAAAAAACAAGACAAAACAAAACCTAGGCTAGCAAAGATGACAAAAGAAAAATGGCCAATTTTTCAAAGTACTACAGGAGGATGAGCTCACTAGCGTATTTAGTTGATATGTGAAATGATCCAACCATTCCATCCAACCATTCCAGACAATAATTTGGAAATAATCCCCAAAGTCATGAAACTGTGTTTATCTCCTTTTTACTCCACAAAGAGATCAAAGGACAAAGGAAAAGGGCCCATATGTATAAAAATATTTATAGTATTCTTTTATGTTGTATCAAAAAACTGGAAAGTGGGTACCAGAGAATCACTAAACAAATTTATGGCATATAAATGTAGTGAAATTTTACATAATTATAATAAATTATGAGAAGACACATTCAGAGAAACTTGGCAAATTTAATATTGACCAAATAGTGATGAACAAAAGGAAAACATCTTCTCTAATCCTCAATTACCTCATCTGTAAAGTGAAGGGTGTGAGATTTAGATAAGCTCTAAGGTCTATTCCAGTTCTAAGGGTAAGGAAGAAGGAAAGAAGGAAGGAAGGGAGGGAAGATTACTCTACCTTATGCCAGTTTTCACTTCTTCAATAGGAAAAATGACAGAGGTGAGTTCTAGAATATGAGAGCGTCGAAGATCTGCCAGAAGCTCATACTGACTTCGTAAATCTTCATGCTTCTTTTCCACCAGCTCTCCAAGTTTGCGATTGTGCCTCTGGATTTTTTCCTTTTTTTCCTGGTGCCGCTGCGCTCGGCAGGACAACTTCTGATTCTTTTCCTTAGTTTTTACAAGGCCCTCAGAATCTGACAGAACAATGACATTCAGCAATTATTCTCTAAAAATTAGCTCAGGGAAAAGATTCAAAAAGTTTTTAGACAACCTTTGTGGCTTTATCAATCTACTCCTCATCTATCCAGACCCTTACAGGTCCTTCCAGGGCCTATCTAGGTGATCAATAAATTCTAGGAAGGAGAAAAGAGAGAAGCAATTTGCAAGGGTTCATTTCCTCCAGTGTTTGCTTTTCAATACTTTTTCCATTGCAGATCAGAGGCCCAGGTGTAGGTAAATAAGACAATTTCAAGCAAATAGGTAATTGCTATGAGCTTCCAGGTTTTTGTTGACATAACACTGAAAGTTAGGTGACAGTATCCTCTTAAACATTATTAATCAAATAAGCTACCATAATATAAAGAAAAATATATAAAATTAAAATTAAAAAAAAATACACACACACACACACACACACACACATTTCTACAAGTAATCTGTTTATATGTAAATGTCTACCATACCTGGGAGGGTTACAGAAGCCTTTCCTTTTCCCTTTCTTCAACAAGTACCAAGCTCTACAGAAATGGTGTCAAACTCACATAGAAAACCGGTCCCCCTAGACTGCATATTGATTTAGAAGACTATGAATTAACATTGTCTATGTGTAATGTGTGGAAGGGAGGTTGCGACTCCTTAATATTACCTGTTCATTTCTATCCTCATTTGTATCACTACATGCCAGCAAGAGTTGCAAGAGTAACCTCTACTTCTACCTTCCTCATCTCCCAACCCCCCAATATTGTGGCCGCTGCACTTCCACCCTTCCAGCTCTGGCACTACAGAGTTTGAGGGAGAATCACAAGATCTTAGAATTAGACCTTTAAAAAAAAAAAAAAAAATCACAGCTTCTCAAGTCCAAACATCTTATTTTATAGAATTGGAAATGGAGGCAAATTAGTGACCTGTCCAGGGTCACAGAGCTAGTTAGAACCTGAAAGAGGATTGAGAACCCAAGACTTTCTGATTCCAAATCTTGTAAGCACTCTATTAACTACCATGCTGCCAAGAGGTAGTAATCCAAGTTCAAATTCAGGACACATTTCCCTCTGGAAACATTGTTATACATAATAATACCATACTTCAGAAATATGGGTCGAAAAGGTTGTTATAACCTACTTTGTGAATTTGTGTTTTACATCCATCCAACAAATATTTATTGACCGTCACTTCCATTTTTAAAAAGTGCAGTCAATTCTAGGTAAGTGACTTAAGAAAAAACAATTGGAATACTTGGAACACAATCTATTGTAAAATTCTGTGCACATATTAGTCTAACATAAATATTTAAGGATTTAAATAGCTAGAAGTTGAACCTGAAAGAGCCATCAGTATTAATGGCACAAACCTTATTTCCAACTTTTAGGAAACATTTTTATTTTTTAAAATTTCTCCCCCAATTTCACTCTTTTTATCATTATTAGATGGCGATGGCATCTCATACCTTTTTACTTTTTTTTTTTTATTATAGCTTTTTATTTACAAGATATATATATGCATGGGTAATTTTTCAGCATTGCCAATTGCAAAACCTTTCGTTCCAATTTTCCCTCTCCTTCCTCCCACCCCCTTCCCCAGATGGCAGGTAGACAAATACATGATAAAGATGTTAAAGTATATGTTGAATACAATATATGTATATATATCCATAGTTATTTTGCTGCACAAGAAGAATCAGGCTTTGAAATAATATACATTTAACCTGTGAAGAAAATCAAAAATGCAAGCGGATAAAACTAGAGGGATTGGAAATACTATGTAGTGGTTCACATTCATTTCCCAGAGTTCTTTCGCTGGATATAGCTGGTTCTATTCATTATTGAACAAATGGAACTGATTTGGTTCATCTTATTTTTGAAGAGAGCCACGTCCATCAGAATTGATCATATGTTAAACATGTTAAAGTATATGTTAAATACAATATATGTATACATATTTATACAGTTGTCTTGCTACACAAGAAAAATTGGATTTAGAAAGAAGCTAAAAATATTCTGGGAAGAAAGACAAAAATGTAAGCAATGGCAGTTTTTTCAGAAAAAGTAGAAGTGCTATGTTGTGGTCCACACTCATATATAGTATTGTTGCTATACACTCATATACTATTGTTGTTGAAATGTATAATGATCTCCTGGTTCTGCTCATTTCACTTAGCCTCAGTTCATGTAAGTCTCTCCAAGCCTCTCTGTATTTATCCTGCTGGTCATTTCTTACAGAACAATACTATTCCATAACATTCATATACCACAATTTATTCAGCCATAGAGAACATTTTTATTTAAAAAAAAAAAAAAAATCACAGCACAGAGGAAGGATACAGTAATGACGGGAGGAGGGGAAGAGGTTCACTTATAAGAGCTTCCTCTCATCTCTCTCAAAAACTGATCAGCTAAAAAAATTCTTGACAAGCTGATATTTTTATTCATCAAAAGGGGGAAGTAACTAAAGGGAATAGTAAATCTAAACCTAACTGTAACCAAAAACAGTTTGCAAAAGTAGAAATGATGGGAACCTTGGAAAGAGTAATAATAAAGAGTAATAAGTAATAACACATTACAATTTAGACTGTGATAGACAAAGGAGGAAGTTCCAAGTACAATCTGTGCACTCTACATTCTTGGAGGACCGAATGCAAGAATAACCTTATCCTACCTTTTGAATAGGAAAGTTCAGTTCTAAAGAGATAGACAGGTCTCAAGAATGAATTGTGATGGAATGAAAATTCTGAAGAAAGGGTGAAGCCAAAAGGGTGAAGCCAAAAGGGTGAAGCCAGTCAAAAAGACGGACACAAATACACAAGAAACTCAGTGACCAACAGATTTTTAAAACACAAAAAAGATGGGAAAAGGGCAGTTATTAAGAATGGACACAGAAATGTGGCAGTTTTCTGTAAAGATAGTGTCAAGAGCACTAAAGGTCAGAAGAAAGAGCTGAAACTTGCAATCAAAGTGAAAATCAGTCAAAAAGGACTTTTAAAACTATATTGGTGGGGAAAGGAGAGGGAAAAAAAACAATTCTTGTAACAAACATGCATAATCAAGCAAAACAAATTCCTGCATTCACTATCTCCAAAGACAGATTCGTATTCTACCTATTGAGTCCATCACCTTTCTGTCAAGAAAGAGATAGCATGTTTCATTATCAGACCTCTCAGTACTGTAGGTGGGTCATGGCACTTTATAAAATTGTTTATATAATTGTTCTCATTCTGCTCACTTCTTTCTGCATTAGTTCATGAAGGTCTTTCTCAAGTTCCTTTGAAATTATTCATTTTGTCATTCTTTAAGAAGTAATACCTTGACCTGTATGTGCAAAAATGTTTGTGGCAGCTTTTAAATTTTATATAATAAGAAAACTAAGAGAAAAACACAAGACCAAAAGCTATTTCTTAATAGGTGAGTGGTTAAAGGATATGAAAAAAGACAGTTCTTAAGAGAACTGCAAGGCTAACAACTGTATAAAAGGGTACTTCAAATTGTTAGTAATAAAAAATGCAAACCAAAATAACTCTGAGGATTCACCTCACATTTCTGAAATTGGCAAAGATGATAAAAGATGGGAACAGCCAATGTTGGAGTAAGCTATGAAGAGCATAGGGGCTTGGCTAGTAGAGCTATGCATCATTATAATTGTCTGGGAACACAATTTAGAATTATGCAAATAAAATGTCTAAAATGTTAATATTTTTTGACTCAAATTCCATTGCGAGGCTTATATCCCAAAGAGGTCACTGACAAGAAAGTTCCCATATGCATCAAACATAAATGCTAATAATGCAAAGGAACATGCGTGAATAAAAAAAGAAATGAGAAAACATACTTATCTCACCCCTTTTTCAGAAGCTGGGTGATACAGTGAGTGATTCTAGGCCTGGACTCAAATTCAAATTTGAATTTAGACACTTACTAGCTATATGACTCTGGATAAGTCACTGAATCCATTTGTCTTGGTTTCCTCATCTATAATGGGAATAATAATAGTGCCTAACTCAGGGAGAATCAGACAAGATGATAATTGTGAAATGGTTAACATAAAGGTTCTATAAATGTTAATTATCTTTGTCGTCATCGTTATCATTGAACACATTTTTCTTTTTCCTTTTTTTTTTTTTTTAATTCATTTTCCCAAATTATCCCCTCCCTCCCTCCAGTCCCTCCCCCCGATGGCAGGCAATCCCATACATTTTACATGGAACACATTTTTCAATGTGCTAGTGATCTATTTCTTTTTTTTCCAAAAATAATAATTTTCTTTCCAAAAATAATTACATGAGATGGAAAAAATTTTGGTAATGTTAAGAAAAGACATTAGTAAAAGTTTATTTAAAAAAAGAAAAGTAAATAATATATAATGTAAATCTGTATCTTAGTGTGCAGTTTTTCTGTTTTCTACTGTGTATAAGAAAATGCCCATTTAATTTGGTGCTTATTACATTAAGAATTTTTACTACCTGAAACTATATCCACTCATATGAGTGTTCCAAATCACTACTGATCAGAGAAATGCAAATTAAGACAACTCTGAGATACCACTACACACCTGTCAGATTGGCTAAGATGACAGGAAAAGATAATGATGAACGTTGGAGGGGCTGTGGGAAAACTGGGACACTGATACATTGTTGGTGGAGTTGTGAAAGAATCCAGCCATTCTGGAGAGCAATTTGGAACTATGTCCAAAAAGTTATCAAACTGTGCATACCCTCATTAAACCTTAACTTTAATGTAAACTTTAATGCTACTACTGGGCTTATATCCCAAAGAAATACTAAAGATGGGAAAGGGACTTGTATGTGCCAAAATGTTTGTGGCAGCCCTTTTTGTAGTGGCTAGAAACTGAAAGATGAATGGATGTCTATCAATTAGAGAATGGTTGGGTAAATTATGGTATATGAAGGTTATGGAATATTATTGCTCTGTAAGAAATGACTAGCAGGATGAATACAGAGAGGTTTGGTGAGACTTGCATGAACTGATGCTGAGTGAAATGAGTAGAACAAGGAGATCACTATATACTTCGCCAACAATACTGTATGAAGATATATTCTGATGAAAGTGGATATCTTCAACATAAAAAAGATCCAATTCACTTCCAGTTGATCAATGATGGACAAAAACAGCTATACCCAGAGAAGGAGCACTGGGAATTGAATGTAAACTGTTTGCACTACTGTCTTTCTACCCAGGTTACTTCGGAATCCAATTCTTACCATGCAACAAGAAAATTGGATTTAAACACATATATTGTATCTAGGTTATACTGTAACACATTTAATATGTATGGGATTGCCTGTCATCTAGAAGAGGGGGTAGAGAGAGGGGAAAATTTGGAAAAATTAATACAAGGGATAATGTTGTTTAAAAAAACCCCAAAAACTCATGCATACGTACTGTCAAAAAAATTATAATTATAAAATTAATTTTAAAAAAAGGAATTTTTATTACCAATTAGAATTACCAGACCCAGATGAACTACATCTCTGAATGCTGAGCAAACCCAACATAGAGAACTGTCAATTTTCATAGGGAACAAGAAAGAAGCTACGATTGTACCAATATTTTCTAATATATACTCTAATTCTAATATAATACTCTAATAAGCAGAGTACATGATTCAAAATATAGATTTGTATAAGTTTGACTTTAATTCCTAGAAAAATTTAGAAAAATATTCTCCCCAAAGAGGAGGATGTCTCAAATATAACCTTAACACATGTGATAAAAGCATTGGAGAGCTGCAAGTGTTTGCTGAGGTCCAAGGTAATAATCGCCAAGCAAGGAATTAAAAGATTTCATGAAGGAAGCTGTATGAAAAAGGAATGCAAGATGGGCTTTAGCAGGTGAAGAGATGGAGGATACTCCAGGTATATGAAAAACCAAATAAAACACATGCATTTGGAACAGAACTAGGAATGTTTAAGGGTCAAAGAATGATCATCTTTGCCTGGAGCCCATGGAAAGAAGTAGTCAGTCAGTCACTTATTTATTAAGTGATCACTATGGCTGGCATCATACTAAGCCCTTGGGATACAAAGAAAGGCAAAAGACAGTCTCTGCCCTAGAGGTTACATCTAATGGAAGAGACAATATGTAAACACAGATATACAAAATGGGAAAGCACTAAAGAGTGACTGGGAAAAACTTATTGTAGAAGGTAGGATTTTAGCAAGACCTGATGAAAGCCAAGAGGTGGTGATGAAGAGGAAGACCATGCCCGTAGTTACCCAATCTTAACGAGGTTTCTTTTTCTCCTCAATACCCACTGATAAATACCTTTGATCTGTCCAACACTAAATAAAGAGTTATGAAGATTTGGGTTCAAATTCTACAAATCCTTGATACATGGGTCAAAATGCCAAGAGATTCTGGACAAGTCATTTTATTTTTAGAAAGGCAACTTTCTAAGACTAAGTTACAGAAAATGTAATTTTGAATAGTGAAGGGAATTTCCTCACTGAAGTTCTCCACACTGATGGAAAAATCTAAGTTCAATCAACTCCTGACTGAAAATTTACTCATGTTACCATTATGTTATATGAACAGCCTATGGAAATAGGCCTCGTTAAACCTTAACTTTAATGTAAGCTTCTAGGAGAATCAAAACTCTATTGTATTCACATTCTATAGAACCCTAGCAAACTGGATCATTAGCACATATCAAGAAACAAATGAACAAATGTTCAACAAATTGATTCCATAAGATATAGATATAAAACTGAGGTGGATCACATTGTGGTGACAAGATCACAACACATGATGCTCTTTTAGGATCCCTGAAATTTCCCCTATAAACTCTGACGAACAATCCTACTTTTATAAAAACATTTCATGGGACATTAGAATTTCACAGGTAGGGGATCCTTGACTGACTGTCCAATTCAATCTGTACCTGAAAAAAATCTTGTCTACAACATCCCTGATAATAGTTTATTCAAACTAGAACTGAGTAGACAATTTTTAAGTCATTTCCATTGTTCTATGGAACCATAGGCTAAGTCTTAAATAATAATCTAGGTCTATGGAGATCTGTGAGATGAATTCGCAAGGACAAATTATGACAAAAAGAGAACTATGGCAAATTGCTAGTTCATCTGCTATGAGCAGGACCCATGCCTCTTTGCTGCCTACCCAGATTTCCTATCAACTGAACAAAATGGAGGGTCCTTGACATCAAAAGAGTAACAAAAACTATCTTTAAATCCAGAAAAACAACATATTAGATAATCTTCTATTGTTATTTTTATGTTGTAATTTGTCATTGCAGTTATTTCCATTAAATTTTCTTTTCTTTTCTTTTTTTGAGGCTGGGGTTAAGTGACTTGCCCAGGGTCACACAGCTAGGAAGTGTTAAGTGTCTGAAACCACATTTGAACTTGGGTCCTCCTGAATTCAAGGCTGGTGCTTTATCCACTGCGCCACCTAGCTGCCCCCTCCATTAAAATTTCTAATCACATACTTTACTAAAATAAACAAAAAACCCAAGGAAGATTTTATAACTTGAATTTGTCCTTTAACATCAAATCAATTTTTATGCAAACTGAGCTCAAACTGCTACTTTTTGTCTTTTCTTAATTTTCTTTACATATCATTTTGAAGGAATATTGTGGATGTGATTTTTTTGACCAGGATTTTAGACTAGATGGCCTTTAAGGTCATTTTCAATTCAACTTCTTGTCACTACAATAACCTCAATCAAAATATCTAGATAACCAGAACACTACCAAAAAGGGATGAGTTTGTCTTTTAATAGCAAGTCAATTTTGATATAAGTATTAGGGTTAAAATCCTTACTTCTTGTCATTTCTTCATTTCCTTTATATATTGTTTGTTTCAGCTGTTCAATTCTCAATTTACAGGACATTATTTTCCATCTCTGAAAAAATAACACATAATAAATGTTTGAGAAGTTCAAATATTATGATGAATAAAAATTTCTTAATTTGGAAATGTTTCTTCTTAAACAAGCTTAAATACAATTTTCCTGAAATGGAACAATGGCTGGAGTGTTTCTGGGAAGTGTTAAAATCTCCCAACTACTCAATATCAGATACTCTATAACAAATCAAATAAGCTTTACTGAAGTTGAGCAGCCTTCCTTTAAAATCAAAAAAGTTCAATATTTTCATTAAGGACAATTACAGATACATTAAAAATATTTTTAAAAGACAGTTCTACACAGAAAACAATCATTAAAAAAGTATTTTACACTTAAAAAAAATCTTATACTAAGCAACTTTGAAAAAACATTTATTAGTTACAAGAGATTATAGCAAAATGATCCAGAAATCGAACACTAATAGCTCCAAATCTTCTCTCTCTGTTAATAGAATACTTTCTTTACTGAAGATAGATAAATATTTGAAAAGTAACTCAAAATAAATAAAGATTTAGAAGGAAAATGTATGATAAACCATTAAAGAAGCAATGTTGAAGTTTTTGTTTGTTTTCCTTTTTGCTAAATATTCAAATATGTAAGAAAAACATTCAGTGATAAAAACACAGCTGATTCCCTTGCAGAAAAATTGAGTATTCAGGCTCTATCCCGATTTAAAAAAAAACAAAACAAAACCTTGAAATATGAAACCTCAAATTTAAAGGATTATAAAAATTAAATAAAAAATTTTAATTTTAAAAAATAAAATGTGTTTTAAAATTTCCACAACTCACCAACTGATCTGTTATCCACTTTCCTTCCATAATGGCCTTAAGCACCCTATACAAGAGAAAAACAAACATTAACGTTAACTATGAAATAATATTTCACCAGAAGGAAGATTTTTTTTTGAAAGAAGAGCATTTTTTATGTTTATAGCAGCTATTTTTGTAATGGCAAAGAACCAGAAATTAAGTAAATGCCTATCTGCTGGGAAATGGCTGAACGAGTTATGATATATGAATGTAACGAAATATTACTGTTCTATAAGAAATGATGAGCAGGGTGAAAAGATTTAGATGAACTGATGCTGAATGGAGTGAGCAGAACCAAAAGAACACTACATAATAGCAACAGGATCATGGGATAATCAAGTGTGATGGACTTGGCTCTTATCAGCAATGCAGTATTTCAAGGCACTTCCAATAGATGGGATGGAAAATGCCATTGGCTTCCAAAGAGAGAACTATACAGGCTAAAAGTGAATCAAAGAATAGTGTTTTCACCTTTTCTTTGGTTGGTTGTTTTTCTTCTTTTTCGTGGTTTTTCCCTTTTTTGGTATGACTTTTTTTTTTTTTTTGGTACATTACAAATATGAAAATATATTTAAAACAATTGTACATATTTAACCTATATCAGATTGCTTGCTGTCTTTGGGAGGGGGAAGATAAGGAGAAAAATTTGTAACAAAAAGTCTTATAAAAATGAAAGTTGTATATATTTCTACCATGTTTAACATATATTGGACTACTTGTCATGTAGAGGAGGGCATGGGGGAAGGGGGAAGGAATTGGAACACCAAATTTTGCAAGGGCTAATTTAAACTAGAACTGAGTAGACAATTTTTAAATCATTTCCCATATTCTATGGAACTATATGCTAAGTCTTAAATAATAATCTAAAGGTCTATAGAAATCTGTTGGATGAATTTGTAAAGACAAACAAATTTATGACAAAAGAAAACTGTAGCAGAATGCTTGATCATTTGGTATGAGCAAGAGTCAAGAACTGTCCATGTACATTTTGAAAAACATAAATACTATTAAAAGAAAGAAAGAAACAACATTTTTTGCTTATTTTTTCCTGCAATGGAGCCTAGAACAGTAGAGAGATTCATTTATATAAAACCTTCCTCCCTGGTCACATTCTCCCCCCCAAATCCTTTGTAATCCCCAGCTCTCATCTCTCTCACTAGATTATCCCCCCCATCCTTCTCCAACTTTCTCTTATTAAAAAACTGTAACCTGCTATACTAATTCTCTTTGACCTACTAGATAAGCTTCTTCCCATTAATTTACTTTGCAGTTTCTATATTATGTCTACTTCTTAGGAAGAAGTTAGTGTAAGAGTTCACAATTTTTGTCTTCAAAGAGATTACAATATAGTTGGATATAAACTGACATAAAAAAAATTAAAGAAAAAAAATGTCTTTTCAAAGCAATTACTTTGGGAGGGTTTTTCTATACTCTAGAGATAGTATCATCATTCAAAACATAATCTCTGGAATATGTAGAGGAGTGGCAAGTTGCTAATATATGAAGATGGATTTATTTTTGGATCCAAAAATCATTCCAAATCATAGTGAAGAAGACAAGTGATGATGTGGAATCAAAATCAAATATGGGATCAAAACAAGGAATGAATATAAAATTGGCCCATCCTTATGAAAGAAATGTCAAGATCATCAATGATTTACAATTTTTTGAATTTGCAAACAGTACAATAGTTTTCTAAATTCAAAAAAGAGATATTAGGCTAGAAGTTTTCCATGAAGAAACACTCAAGTTGGTCCTTGAAGAATGGAGAGGATTTGGACAGGGGAAAAATGGGTAAAGAATATTATAAGGGGAAAACATAAGCAAAAACACGAATATGCACAAACTGAAAAGGAGTTTGCCAACTCAGGAATTCTTTTTTTTTTTTTTTAATTTTATATATATATATATATATATATTTTTATAATATTATCCCTTGTATTCATTTTTCCAAATTACCCCCCCTCCCTCTATTCCCTCCCCCCGACGACAGGCAATACCATACATTTTACATGTGTTACAATATAGTCTAGGTACAATACATGTGTGTGAATATCATTTTCTTGTTGCACAATAAACATTAGAATCCGAAGGTACATGTAACCTGGGCAGACAGATATTAGTGCTAACAATTTTGATTCCCCTCCCAGTGTTTCTTCTCTGGGTGCAGCTACCCCTGTCCATCATTGATCAACTGGAAGTGAGTTGGATCTTCTTTATGTTGAAGATTTCCACTTCCATCAGAATACATCCCCATACAGTATTGTTGTTGAAGTGTACAGAGATCTTCTGGTTCTGCTCATTTCACTCAGCATCAGTTGATTTAAGTCTCTCCAGGCCTCTCTATATTCCTCCTGCTGGTCATTTCTTACCGAGCAATAATATTCCATAACCTTCATATACCACAATTTACCCAACCATTCTCCAACTGATGGACATCCATTCATCTTCCAGTTTCTAGCTACAACAAAAAGAGCTGCCACAAACATTTTGGCACATATATGTCTCTTTCCGCTCTTTAGTATTTCTTTGGGATATAATCCCAGTAGTAGCGCTGCTGGGTCAAAGGGTATGCACAGTTTGATAACTTTTTGGGCATAATTCCAGATTGCTCTCCAGAATGGCTGGATTCTTTCACAACTCCACCAGCAATGTATTAGTGTCCCAATTTCCCCACATCCCCTCCAACATTTGTCATTATTTGTTCCTGTCATCTTAGCCAATCTGACAGGTGTGTAGTGGTATCTCAGAGTGGTCTTAATTTGCATTTCTCTGATCAGTAGTGATTTGGAACACTCTTTCATGTGAGTGGATATAGTTTCAATTTCTTCCTCTGCAACTCAGGAATTCTTAATGCTTTTTTAATGTTAGGGATCCCTATAGCAAGCTAGTAAAGCCTATGACTCTCTTCTTAGAACAATGTTTTTAAATACATAAAATTTTGTTGTTTAGTTATTTTGGTATTATCCAATTCTTTGTGGACCCATTTGTAATTTTCTTGGCAAAAAATCGGGAATAACTTTCCATTTTCTTCTCTAACTCTTTTTACAAATGAGGCAACTGAGAAAACAGGGCTAAGTGATTTATTTGCCCAGGATTACACTGCTAGTAAGTGCTGGGGCTAGACAGACTCAGTGATCTCTATCTATTGTTCCATAAAATAAAATACAAAGTGTAATGTCAACCATTTATCCTGAAATATAGTTATAGAAGTATTATTAAAAAGACATCAGTATGGGGGAGGGGGTTGGGGGAGGAAGGGAAAAAATCTGAATAGAAGTAAGTGCAAGGGATAATGTTGTAAAAAATTACCCATGCATATGTACTGTCAAAAAATGTTATAATTATAAAATAAAATAAAAAATTAAGAAAAAAAAAAAAAAAAAAAAAAAGACATCAGTACCCCAATTTAAGGAAGATTAATTTAACTGGAGACAAACATTCAAGTAGGAAATTAATGAAGATAAGGTTGAAAAGATAATTTGTGATTAGCCACCACTAGCTTTTGCTTAATAATCCTCAAATCATTCTGAGACCTGCTGCTACACATTTACCATTGCTTCTACCAGCATCCTACAACAGACATGATTCTAAGATTTACTAGCTGTCCAATCTTTCTCCAAATTAAAGTGTTTAGAGAGAGAGAACCATATTTTGATCCCACTTCCCAAAACACACATCTGAGAATGGGTAGAGAGAAAACATTTTTTCCAGATCAACTACCATCACATTCAAAAGGCATTTCTGCTATCATGTAACACATATAAACAAAATTCGCCAAATGGCAAATGAGTACTCTGCAAATAAACAACTTACTCTTTTCGGAATTCATCCTGCTTGCTTTTAAGATGGCTTAACCTCTCCTTCTTGTCTACAAACCTGGAAAAACAAACAAACAAAAAACAATTATTCTGTTTTATATAATTTCTAAGTTTAATAAAGTAAATGAACTGCTAAAAGGTGATAATCTCAGCAATTTCATCTTAGAAAAATTTATATTAAAAGCAACTAAATTTGTTATATAATCCAAACTACTACTAATACCAAGTTTACTTTATTAAGGGATTCAATATTTTCCATTCAAAAAAGATTTAAGTACATAACAATTTTAATTGAATTAGTTTCTATGGTAGACACATCAAAATAAAAAATATAATCTAGATTGAAAGAAGGGTTCCAGGTTATATTGAATTAATCATTGAAAAGAATTATGCTTAAGCTTAAAAAAAAAAATAGACAGAATTTAGAGGGATATTTTATAGCACACATTGGACCAACATGATAAATAGGCTTCCCCAGATAAAAATTTCAAAGTATTAAACAAAACACTTATTCTACATGCATCACCAACAACGTCCAATAGTAAGAGATACCAAGAGAAATTCCATTTAAAATAACTGTCAACATTTGGGAATATGTCTGCCAAGGAAAAGTCAGGCAGGAACTATATGAACACAAATTTAAAACACTTTCCACACAGAAAAAAGTCAGATCTAAACAACTGGAAAAATATCAAGGTCTAGCTAATATAATAAAGATAACAATACTACCCTAAATTAATCTATTTATTTAGTGCTATACCAATCAAACTCCCAAGAAACTATTTTACAGACAGAACAAAAAGTCAAGATTTCCAAGTCAATTAAAAAAAAATGCAAATGAAGGTGGCCTAGCTGTACCAGATCTAAAACTATATTATAAAGCAGCAGTCACCAAAACCATTTGGTATAGGCTAAGAAATAGACTAGTCAATCAGTGTAATAGGTTAGGTTCACAGGACAAAAACTGCTAGGAAAACTGGAAACTAGTAGAGCAGAAACTAGGCATTGACCCACACCTAACACTGTATACCAGGATAAGGTCAAAATGAGTACATGATCTAGACATAAAGAATGATATTATAAACAAATTAGAAGAACAAGGATAGTTTACCTCTCAGATCTGTGAAGGAGGAAGGAAATTGTGACCAAAGAAGAACTGTAGATCATTACTGATCACAAAATAATCTTGATTATATTAAATTAAAAAGTTTTTGTTCAAACAAAACTGGGAAAACATTTTTACATTCAAAGGTTCTGATAAAGGCCTCATTTCTAAAATATGTGGAAAAGTGTCTCAAATTTATAAGAATTCAAGATTTCCAAATCACTATTGATCAGAGAAATGCAAATCAAGACAACTTTGAGATACCATTACACACCTCTCAGATTGGCTAAGATGACAGGAAAAAATAATGATAAATATTGGAGGGGATATAGGAAAATTGGGACATTGATACATTGTTGGTGGAACTGTAAATGGATCCAACTATTCTGGAGAGCAATTTGGAACTATGCTCAAAAAGTTATCAAACTGTGCATACCCTTTGATCCAGCAGTGCTTCTAATGGGCTTATATCCCAAAGAGATCTTAAAGAAGAAAAAGGGACCCACATGTGCAGCCCTTTTTGTAGTGGCAAAAAACTAGAAACTGAATGGATGCCCATCAATTGGAGAATTGGTATATGAATGTTATGGAATATTATTTTTATAAGAAACGACTAACAGGATGATTTCAGAAAGGCCTGAACAGACTTACATGGACTGATGCTGAGTGAAATGAGCAGAATCAGGAGATCAGGGTAACAACAAGATTATACAATGATCAATTCTGTGGATGTGGCTCTCTTCAACAATGAGATGACTCAGACCAGTTCCAATTGTTTAGTGATGAAGAGAGCCATCTATACCCAGAAAGAGGACTGTGGGAACTGACTTTGGTTCACAACTTAGCATCTATATCTATTTCACTCTTTTTGTTGTCATTTGCTAGCATTTTATTTTGCTTCTCATCTTTTTTTCTGGTTTGATTTGATTTATCTTGTTTAACAAGATGACTGTATAAATATGTATGCATATATTGGATTTAACATATTTCTACCATGTTTAACAAATATTAGACTACTTGCTATCCAGGGGAAGGAATGGGGGAAAAGAGGGAAAAAAACTGGAACACAAGGTTTTGCAAGGGCTACTCTTAATTGTCCACACACGTTTTGAAAAATAAAAAGCTCTAATAAAGGAGGAAAACCCCCCAAAACCTATACTATCAACCTAAAAAGCAAAGGTAAACAGTTAACAGGCATCAACAAGATTTTATACATTTTTATATCCAAATGGTTTAAGCTTTTGAAATCAGAATTTCAAGGTAGAAAATTTCAACCTAGATGACCTTTCAAAGTTTATTCTAAACTCTGATTCTATGAATCATCTTGTAGCCAATATAATATAGAAGTTCAGTGATTTTAAGTCTAAAAGTACATGGTTCCCAGTTGTCCAAGATCTTAAAATATGTTAGAAATATTAAATATGTCAAATATCAGGAAAAAAAGACTTGTGATATCCAATAGAAAGCAGAATATTATAACTGCCAAGTAACTTTGATTGGATCCAATTAATAGCATTATGGTAATTATAATCATTTATTTGTGTAATTATATATAAGACAATATGAAGAGAGAATCATCTTCTAAGACAAGAAGACCTAGGTTCAAGCCCTATCTCAGACATAATAGCTTTCTGACTCTAGTATATCACTTACCTTCTTTACAGGCAACTCAAGAGTTTTGTAAAGGTGTTACACAAAGCAAATAATGCTGGACTTAAAATTGAGAAAATTTGAGTTCAAATCTAGCCTCTGACACTAGCTGTGTTAGTTTGAGCAAGACACTAAACTTTTTGCCTCAATTTCTTCATTTGTAAAATAACAACATGAACCTATCTTTCAGGATTATAAGAATATCTGTAAACATTTAGTAAATTTAAAGCACTATGTAAATGCTATCATAATCATCATTTAATTATCAATCTGTTTGCAACCCATCTTTCATAATAGCTACTGCTTTAAGCACAAATTTAACCAAATCAGTCCCCTAACTCAGAAATATTCAATGGCTCCTTTACTTTAGGACAAAATACAAACTCTTAAAACTTTGACATTTAAGCCCTCTTCAATCTGGCTCTAATCTATTTCTCAACAACTATTTCACATTATTTCTCATCATGTACTCTATATTCCAGTCACAATAGCCTACAGCTACCTCCCAAATTTAACATTTTGCCTCCGTAGACACCAAAGTTCTCTCTACTTCTCAGGAAGGTTCAGTTCAGCCATGTTTCCCAATTCTCTTGTATTTCTGCTCTTCTCAAGCAATCTTATGTTCACTCTTCTGTATATTCCACCTCAATCAGGAACTGTTTTTTTGTTTTTACCTTTGTATCTACAGTGCTTTGCACAACATAAGATTCTAATAAATGTTTGTTGCATTCAACTCCTGATAGACTGTCTCTTTTTTGATTCAAAGTTATTTTTGTGCCCTGATGTACCCTACTGCACCTTGCTTTCCTCGAACTGTTTTTCTGGGCTTGCACAACTTGGGTGTCCTCATCACTGAAAATGAATAAACAGAGACCAACCCTCTGGCATAACTAGCACCTTAATACTTATCCCAGGTTAGTCAACAATGCAATGCACGATACCCAAGGTGTCATTGCTTACTGCCAGGAGCTGTCTACTTCTGAATTTGGGATTTTGGCTGATTCATCTTGTTACACACTATATAAAATGCCTATACGACAGTCACCATTTTGTCTCATGTCAGCCAAGACAGTTAGCTCTAAGCCAGATGTTCCTGACAATTTTCCAGCTGGTTAATCCAGCCTTAGAATCAATCAACAAGCATTTATCAAGCAGTCTGAGCCAGACATGTTCTAAATAATGAGTATTTGCATAGCACTTTTTAAGTCTGCAAAGGCTTTTACTTTTCATCTTACTGCTGAGAGATGGAGTATCCCGTTCAAGGAAAGTTAGGAGACTAGTGTCCCTGAATCAAAGAGTCCTTGTTAGGGGAATAAGCTGTAAGACTGAAAAAGTAGGAGGGGACCAGGTAATGGAGGGTTCTGAATACCAAAAAGCATTGGTAATTACAGGAAGCTAAGGGAATTTACTGAGGCTTTAGGAAAATTACTTTAGAAATGGGGGTTTGAAATGGGGAGAGATCTGAGGTAGGCAGAACCACAGACAGACAATTGCAGAGGTCTGAGATGATGAGGCCTGCCCTGTATTTAGAGAGGTAACAATGTCAGAGTAGAGAAGGAAGCTTATTCAAGAAATGATGCAAAGGCAAAATCAACAGGCTTTGGCAATAGCTTGGATATGGGAGGTGAGAAAAAGTGAGTTCAGAAAAACTTCAAAGCTTCAAGCCTGAGATGGTATTGTCTTTTACAGTAATGGGGGAGGTAGAAAAATACGTGAAGACTTAGGGGAAAAAGATAAATGGGTTATGGTTTGGACATAATGAATTTAAGGAATCTACTAGATATGCAATTTGAGGTCTCTAATACTGAAGGTCAACAGAGAGATTGGGACAGAAAAGGTAAATTTGAGAATCATCAGTATAGATGGACAATTAAATCCATGAAAACATGAGATGACCAAATGAAGTTATAGAGAAGAAGAGAGCTCAGGAAAGAACCTAAGGGATCCTGGGGGAATTCTGAGTTAGGATGCATAATCTGGAGGAAAATCCAGCAGGAGAGGTCTAAGGTAGAAGGAGAACCCAGAGAGATGAATGGAAAAACCTAGAGAGAAGAGATTATCAAGGAGGAGGGCTGATCAACAGTATTAAAGGCTGCAGAGAGGTCAAGGAGAATGATGGTAAAGAAAAGACCACTAGATTTGGCAACTATGAAATCACCGGGAACTTTGAAAAGAACAGTTTTAGTGGAATGACAAAGTCAGAAATCAGATTTGAAGGAGTTAAAACGTGAGGAGAGAAAGTGAAGGCCTTCTTATGATGCCTTTTCAAAGAGTTTAGCTACAAAGAACATATGAGAAATAGGATAATAGATAACAGAAGGAAGGATCAAGTGAGGGTTTTTCAGAATAGGGGAGATATGGGTTTGGCTATAGGCAGCAGAAAATGAGCCGGTTGAGAGAAAGAAATTAAAATGAAGTAAAAATGGAGGTGGCCGTCTAATGGGGTATGGAAGAGATAAGATGGAACAAGGAGAGTTCATCATGTCAAACAAAGGAAGAGAGAAGAGGCATCTGAGTGACAAGAGAAGTGGGAGTTCTCATTTTTTTTTCCTGTAAATATAAGGTAAAGTTCTCAGCTAAGAAAGTGAAGATAGGGAGTAGAGCCATGGGAAGGCTGGAAGAGAGGTATAGTAGTATTGCCTAGCAGCAGTGAAGGCCCAGTTGAAATTATATAACATAATTTTGTAATGAATTCAGTGGATATAGTCTGTGATTTTCTCTATTATCATTCAGCAGAAGAAAAGACAATAAAAGATGAATCTAATCTAAGGCTGAGGCTTGGTGGGTCATAATCAGCAATATATGATAAAAGGGCTGGGGATTTAAGATGGGACACTGCAGAGTGGAGCTGGTTCACTAAGATATGGAAAAAAGGAGAGTGGAATAATATAGGGAGAATTGAGAGGTGAAGACATTGTTGATTGTTTTGTTTTGTTTTTTGATCCAGGGGTTTCAAGATTTGGCAATAATATTCCTATGTGTTTTTCAAAGAATCCTGTTGAAATGATAATGGTGGATTTTTTTTTCTATTTCTACTTTCCCCTCATGTTCTATCACTCCAGGACAAATTTCTTATATCACCGTTCTTGTTTTGTCACAACTTTCAGGCAATCCAATTATTTTTATATTTTCTCTTCTCGATCTATTTTCTTGTATCTCACATTCTATTCTATTTTCTCATTTTGAAAAAAAAAATCTGTTTGTGAGAGACCTTTCTTGGTCTCTCACAGCTTCACTGGCTTTTTCTTGCCCAATTGTAATTTTCAAAGAATTATTTTGATCTTTGAGATTCTATATCTTCTTTTCCAGTTGGTTAACTTTTTTTCATAATTTTACTGTTTTTCTAGATTTTTTAAAAAAAGCTTTTCCTCAATGTCTCATTTGATTTTTAAATTCTTTTTTTGGATTCTTCTATAAATTCTCTCTGGGCAGGGAACCATTTCCCATTACTCTTTGGGATAGCAGCTTTTTTTACTTCAGTGTCCTCTGAAAATGAACCCTTCTTCCCTGTTCCCATAATAAGTTTCTATGGTTGGGTTCTTCTTTGCCATTCTTTTTTTTTTTTTTTTTTAAAATAAGGAATGTTAGTGTAAACACTTCTAATGGGCTATGGAGGAAATGATGTCTCTGGCTTCACCTCTGACTTTCTCCTTCTGATCTAGAACCCCAAATCTCCTCCCTTCTGCAAGTGCCCACATATAGCAGCATCCCTGCCCCACTTCTGCATTCACTGGGTTCCTTCTCACCCAGGGCTGTATCTCAGCAGCATAGCTGGGCCTGGCATTCAGGTTCCCTCAAGTCTTCCAGGATTCAGATCCCTGACTTCTCAAGCTTGTCGATATGTGAAAGTCTCTTGATTCCTGCTGAGGCTCTAGTCACATCCATTTGCTTCAAGGCTCCCCATTAGATATTTCTGTGGAGCTACCTGGGAACACTTCACTGGGTCTGATTCCCCAGACTGGAGCTTTCTTCAGATCTTCTAGAATCGAACCTGAAAGACTCCTGTTCTGCTCCAATGTTCTAGATTTTTTACCAATCTATGTTTCTCCTTAGGAGCAAATCTGTTTTATTTGTGGGAGAAATCTGGGAAGCTTGAAATTTACAATTTATTCCACCATCTTCCCAGAATCCTCCCATTTGGTTGGTTTTAAGAAATGAAAGAAAAAAAAAATTGGGGAAGAAGTTCTTTCTCATAATTGTATTGCCTAAATAGATTATATGAAGGAAAGGAAGATAGCTCAAGAACTTCACTATTACCAGGCCAGATAAACACTCCCCCTTTCCCAGGAACAGGGAGAATGATAAAAAAGAATAGTCATAAGCAAAACAACTTTAACTTGAAAGGCTGAATCTTTAAGGTGGGTGAGGAGAGAGATATGACATGACAACTTTAAAAAGCAAAGAATACAAAGTACAAGAATGAGTAAAATTGGGGTCTGGGCTAATTTAGAAGAGAAGGTACAGAGAAATTGGAATAAACTATACATTATATAGTTTAATTGTGCATTATTTCTTCTCTTTTTATTTCTCTTTTTCTACCTCCTTTTATAAAGAAGGGGAACAGAAGCTAAAAAAGACAAAAAGTTTTAAGAGGTTATGATGAAGGGAAATGCACAAATGACAGTTGTGAGAAAGAGACATGCATTTTTTGGTTTCCACAGCTATAAAAATTGGGGAAAAGAAATTTAAATTAGAAAATTGAAACCCTTAAGAATATCAAAGAATAATCAAGGGTGGAGATTAGGTTATCTTCCCCCAAAAGAATGTAACTTCTGGGGAGCAATGATTGACTTCTGTAATGAAGGGTGGTGACCAGAGATTTGAAAAGAATCTTTTGTTCTTTGCCCCTGGCCCTCCTATTACCTTCCCCTTTCTGGAATGGAAGCTCCTTCAGAGTAAATAGGGATTAGCTATGTAATAAGGGGTGGAGATTCATGTCTTATAACTTCTGTAACATCCAATTAATGGGGAATCAGGGTGATGCAAATTGTGTCCCCTTTGACTTTTGAGGGGAAGCAATGGGGGTGAACTCTAAGAAACTCTACTCAGGGAGAGGCCCACCCTCAGGGAATCAAGATAAATGGTTTCATTCAGTTGGAAATCTTGTCGGGGACTAGCTGCACCCTTTATAGAGTTGAATATTAGCCAAGTAGCTCAAACTTAAGTGGTCTCATTCAGCTGGAGATCTGGGCCTGATATTCCTGGAGTGGCTTGAAATTCCAAGTACTCTCTTTTCAACTGGAAATCTAGGCCTGGGGGCACTGACAAAATTGAGGGATTTTCATTCAATTTTGAATGGAAGCCCTAGATTCAGACCTCTAATAAAAAACAATTCTGAACTCCAAATCTCTGCAGAGGTCCTAAAGAGGAATTTGCTTTGCTCTCTTCTTGGCACAGCTGCCTGCCAGGACTCTTGTCCACTGTGAAGATATTCTCTTCTTGGTGTTAACCTTTGCCATTTTCCAGAGAAAGTATTCCTATCAGAATTTAAGAAATGTAATACTCTTGCCCACACTAAAGACAAAGCAGAGAAAGTAACCTATAGAGCAATATTACTAATTAAGACTAATACTATTAGCAGTCTATAACAACATATTAAAAAGATCATAAATGATAATAAAGTAGGCATAAGAAGGTCTGCAAAATTGTACAAATTATAAAGATTCCCTATCAGGCTGCACTCTCTACTTCCCTCAAGATCACAGTCTTGTCAGTCAATTACTGCCTGTTTGAACATAAACAGATAAATTAACAGGGAAAATGTAAACAAAAGATAGAAATGTGCCCTCCATATGTATGTACTAAATGGGGTCAGGCATCTAGAAATAAATTCTGTAAAATAAAGAGAATAGATCCTATGGAATGTGAGGACATGGAACCATAGTACACTACACCTGAGTGGTTCAAAAGAGAAATCAGAATTCTGAGAGCAGAATTGATCTATCTGCACAGCAGCAATAATGGGCAGAACAGAAAAACTAGAATCTGAAATAGCAAGTCTCACCAAAGAAACAAAAGAGAATATGATGAGAGTAAGAAATATAAAAAAGCTAAGAGCAATTTAGAAATAGAAAAGCAAAACACAATATTAAAATAATTTTCTCACTAAGAAAGCAAAAGATACTGATCTTTAAAACAGGATGTGTAAAAACAACTTAAGGATCATAGGTCTCTGGGATGAATACAAGTCAAAAAACCTTAACACCACAATAAAGAGCACTACTAAGAACTTTTGAACATAGAAAATGAAATTCCAATTGAAAAAATTTACAGATCATTTTCAGAAAACAAACAAAAAAACTAAGGGTAGAAACTCCAAGACACAGAGTGGTTACATTTAACAATTCAATTAAAAAACAAGTTCTGCAAATAGTCAAGAGAAAAACCTTCATAAAACAAAATTAAGGAAACTCAATACAAGATTATCCTGAAAAGCAATAGAACTTAGCATGCAAGCCCAGGATGACTTACCCTGAAAATCTGAGCTTAACATTAAATTTTAAAAAAAATAAATGTTCAATAATAAAGAAGCATTTCACACTTCCCCCCACCAAAGTCAGAATTTATGTTTCACAAGTACCCTAAACAACAAAAATGTAGGAGGAATGAATAAATGCAGCAAAGATCCTAACAGCCACAAACTTATTGCAAAAAAAGATAAAGAGACTCTTTCACAAAGAAACAGGTGAAGGAAATCTAGTGTAAGTTAATAGTGAACAGTTCAGTCGTGGGTACTATGTACACAACATCAGGCCTACAAATGTATCAAAAAATGTTGGTGGGATTATATGGGAGTATGTAAAACGGGAGAAGGGGAGAATAGAAGTTTATAGAGTATGTGATATATATGATGTAGGGAGGTCAAATTGATGCAATTCTGAGAAGGTAACCTTATTGTCTAAAAAAGAGCCTACATAAGAATGGGTGATGAGTGGGAAAAGATTGAAAAGGGGAAAGAAGAACTTGCTTTAGTGATGGAAAAGGGTTCCAATAATGAATACTCCTGTGGGTAAAGAGAGATGACCTGTGAAAGGAGATGGGAACTTTATGCTGAGCATGGTGTAGAAGATGGTTCTTGATATGATCACTTGTCTATTTGTCCTAGGAGAGGTGGGGGAATGGAAACACCTGGAGGCAAAGATATCTGGGGAAGGGGGAGAACATGGACCTAAAGAAAATTATGAGGAATAAAAGGTAACCCAGGTGTAAAGATCAAGTGGGACTGCATAGAGTCCTGGTGGAGGAGGGACCCTATTATAGTGCAGGTGCAGTATCCTCTCTTACACTCTTCTAGGAATGAGGCACAATGGAAAAGAAATTCTCATGAAAAGGTCTATATGGTAGAGGCAGAAACTATCCACAAGGAAGAGCCTAAAATGGATAAGATATCTTGGAAGTTTTGATTATACATGAGGAATACTGAAACTAGAGAAAAGAGCAGATAATTATAGTGTTCATGAATCAGAGAATAAGGATTTAAAGTTGAGAGAGAATGGATAATGAAGAGAGTGAGCAAAATCCTGTCTGTAAAGTGGCATAAAAACACACAAAAAACCCTTAATGAATAAGATTAGCTGAAGGGAAGGAGAAGGGAGGATCTCCTCCACTAATTGAGAGAGGAAAAGGGGAGAAGAATTATATAATTAAATGAACAAAATAATGTAAGGGAAAATACACTAAAAGACTTAAAAACTCAAAGCAGACAAATCCTGATTTAAGAAGTATGAATGATGAGATATACCTTCCTTCTCTCAGATTCTGAACTCTGTGGAAGATAAGTGAAATTTAGGTGCAGAATAAGGTATATATTGTCAGCTCTGATTAATGATTGTGTATTTTATTTAATTGTACTTTGTTACTAGAGAGATTCTTTTTGGAAAGAATGGTATTACTAATAAATATAAGCATTACTATTTTTAAAAAAACAATTAACTTTTTTTTAAAGTTACTTGTGACAACAAATTGGAAATTGATTGTGATGGAAACTGTGATGAAATGCCTTCGCCATAAGAAATAATGAGGGAAATAGTTTTAGAAAAATATGATAAGACCTATGTAATCTGATGCAAAATGAAATATGAAGAACTGGGAAATCATTGTGCATGGTAACAGCAATGTTGTAATGATGGACAGTGAAAGATTTAGCTACTCTGATAACATAGTGAAGCAAGATAAAAAGGATCATGATGAAAAATGCTATCCACTTCTAGAAGGAGAATAGACAAACTCCAAGTACAAACTGAAATGTAATTTTCTCATTTTCTTTTGTCTTGCTTTTTAATGTTTTTTTGAAATATATTTTACATGATTTTACATGTATAACTGATATATTGCTGACTTTCTCAATACATGCAGAAAGAAGTGAATTTGGGATTCAAAAAAGAGGCCCAAATAAATAAGAAAAATTAAAGTTATCAACAGACCAAATAATCAATTTACTTAAGAGATGTCCTATTAATTTACAAGGTCAAAGCAAACAGTTGAAAAAGACCGCTATGGCAAGGGGAGAGCTAAAACAGTGAAATACAAGCACAAACTCCTTACCCAAAAAAAACAAACAAACAAAAAAACAACCAACCAACCAAAACCCCCCCAAAAAAACCCAACTCCTCTTCCAAACAGACCTAGAAAATGAATTAACCCAGGCAGCTAGGTGCCACAGTAGATAGAGTATGAGTCCTGAAGTCAGGAGGACCTGAGTTCAAATCTGGCCTCAGACACTTGACACTTCCTAGCTGTATGACTCTGGGCAAGTCACTTAACCCCAATTGCCCCAGGGGGAAAAAAAAGGGGAAAAAAGGGGAAAAAAAGAAAGTGCATTTACCCAAATTTTGCTGAGGAAATCTAAGAAAGACTTATGATAAATTCTATTTCCAGCTTAGGTTGACACAAGATAGTTATAAGTCTTTAGGCACTGGCATCGGGGAGGTCTGCAAACAGACAGGGTTTGGCCAGGATTTCACTGAGGAGAGCACTGTAGAGTAGGTAAAGCAGAGATAGTCTGTCTACCAGGGCAAAAAGAGATTCATTCAGAGGAGCCAATGGAAATAGGTACCAATTGGCAACTTGGTCACGTACAAGTCAGTTCCAGGACACACTGGGAAAGTTACCTGGGTAGGGAGTGGCCATGTGCCCTATGAAGTGGACCAAGAGAGGAACAAGTTCAGAAGCAAGCAGTGTGGCACCAATCCTAAGAACACAATAAGGGTCTCCATTTAAATTCAGTCTAAGGCCTGTCTCAAAGCTTTGCAAGTTCTTAATCTGGTTTTGGCTTTTAGCTCCTTTTTTTTTTTCCCCTTTTTTTACACCCCCCCCCCCTGGGGTTAAGTGACTTGCCCAGGGTCACATAGCTAGGAAGTGTTAACTGTCTGAGATCAGATGCTCTATCCACTACCCCACCTAGCTGCCCCGGCTTTTAGCTCTTAACTAAAAGAGCTCTTAGCTGTTTAGATCTTAGTCACACTACATCAACCAGCTGGAATAGACCTGCTATCCTTTGAAATTCCTATTTTGGTTATTTGATGACAGAGATGCTCAAGATTGATCTCCCTAGCTTCCTTTAAATCACAACTAACATCCTTTTACTGGTAACTTTCCCCAATGCCTCTTAATTCTAGTACCTAATTATATTTCGTATTTATCCTGTGTGTAGCTTTCTTTATAAATATTTGTTTTCATGTTGTCTGTCCCATTAGAATGTAAGCTCCTTTAAAAGCAGGGACTATCTTTTGTCTCTTTTTGTATCCTCTGCACTTCCGCACAGGGCCTGAAACTTAATAAAGCTCTACTGTTTGAGTGTTATAATCATCTGATCTAACTAGACAAATTCTGATAGTGGTTCTGTTATGCCTTCCATAACATTGAGAGAAGAATGGAAAGAGAAACCAGAATACCTGGAGGAGGGAGGGGGAAAAAAATAGGAATGTTAGGGTAAATTGGGTAAATTATTACACATAAGAATTTACAAGTAGACATCTATGCAAATAAAGGGACAAGGGGGAGCAGCTGATATTTGAAATATTTATTGAATATTTTTAATATCCTTAGAGTATGTTTTTCTTAGATGACCAGCAGGATGAATACAGAGAGGCTTGGTGGAAAGACTTACATGAACTGATGCTGAGTGAAATGAGCAGAACCAGGAGATCATTATATACTTCAACAACAATAGGAGGATGTACTCTGATGGAAGTGGATAGCTTTGACAAAGAGAAGATCTAATTCAGTTCCAATTGATCAATGATAAACAGAATCAGCTACACCCAGAGAAGGAACACTGGGGTAATGAATGTGGATTACTTGCATTTTTGTTTTTCTTCCCAGGTTATTTTTACCTTCTGAATCCAATTCTTCTTGTGCAATAAGAGAACTGTTCATTTCTACACACATATATTGTACCTAGGATATACTATAACATATTTAACATGTATAAGACTGCCTGCTATCTAGGGGAGTGGAGGGAAAAGTTGGAACAGAAGTGAGTGCAGGGGATAATGTAAAAAATTACCTGTGCATATGTTGTCAATAAAAAGGTATTAAAAAAAAAAGAAAAAAAAAGTATGTTTTTCTGAGGACTAATTCTTCCCTTAATCTACCTTCTCTCTAATACCCATTTCTTCCCATTCCTTACTATTTCCCTATTGAGTGTAGTATATTTCTGTACCCAGTTGTGTGTATTCTCAAAAGGGGGGTGGACAGATAGAAGAGAAGGCAGATTTTTGCTGATTGAAAAAAAAAATTTTTTTAATTATTCTTAAAAGAGAAAATATTAGGATAACCTGGCTCCTTGTAATGAAAAAGAAATATAAAGGGCAGCTAGGTGGTGCAGTGGATAGAGCACCAGCCTTGAATTCAGGAGGACCGGAGTTCAAATCTGATCTCAGACACTTAACACTTCCTAGCTGTGTGACCTTGGGCAAGTCACTTAACCCCAGCCTCAGGAGGAAAAAAATAAAAATAAAATAAAAAGAACATATAAAAAAGAAAAAGAAATATAATTATAGATTTATTCCAATTTGTTTTTTTCCTCATCAGGAATAAAATCTACCATGTACCTATCTTCAAAACTCAATTTCCAGGTGAAGTCAGCATTCTCCACACTCTTCTGTTCCCGGATAATTTCAATGCTCTTAGAAAATGAAACTTAGCTCCATTTCAAAAAAAGACAGGAAAAATGGCCAGGGGTAGAATGCACCATGAAAATATAAGGTACTATATTGTTTTACTCTAACAGGAAAAACCACAATAAATAAAAATCTAAAAATGTTAAACCCTGGATTTCTTTTCATGGAAGTTTTTATTATAGCAAGAATATTACCATATTCATTAGGCTGCATTACTTTCGACAGTAAAATGATATTAATTGCTCATTAATTTATATAAGAGAGTATCTAGTGGATTTCTCTCTCTTAAATACTTTGGGTTCAACTTAATTTGACACAGACATCTTTTCAAATTGAGAATTTTCTTTACCCACTTCCTACACTTTTTAGAACATAACATGATGGTAAAGGATCTCCATTATAAAACATATGCAAACAGATTTTTTTTAAAGTCTAGCCTATCATATTAGGCTATCAATCTCTGAAGGGGCAGGATTATGTTATCTTTCATAAAATATAGGTATTTTGTAAACTTACAAGTACTATGTAAAATTTGCTGCAATTATTATTATTGCTATTTTTGTATTGACAGCACTTACATAGTATTTTGCACAAAGTAGGTGCTTAATGTGTATTTAATAGAATTTTTTAAAAATCCAGTTTCTCAGACTGAAAGCAAAGAAATGTCACTTGTTCTAAATTTTCATTCCTTTTACCTAATAAGAATGATATTTGCTTTAATAGGTCACTTTAATTCAATGATATTACTTTGTGGTCACACTGTACCTGCCAGGGAAATTTCAATGTAATTTAATTTAAGCAGAAAAGAAAAGCATGCTTACAAACTTTAAACAATTTCATACTGTTACACATTCTACTACTCAACTTTGTTCTAGAACCATTACAATATTTTAATGAAATAATTAATTCTTTTAAATGGACAGTGCTCTTCAAAGCTGTTTGTATAAAGAGTCTGAATTACTCTACTGTTGAGCATGCTATGAAATAAATGCGTAGCAAGTCACCAAAAAATGGTTACAGCATGCTGTCTTCCATTTTTTGTCAAGAAAATATTCTCCCACCTATCCAAAACTGAACTCATTTCACTTCCCACCATAACCCTCACCCTTTCCAAACTTCTCTCTTTTGTTCAAAGACACCACCATCCTTCCTGTCTTCCAGGTTTCAACTTTAGTGTCTTCCTTGATTCCTAATGTTTCTCCCTGTATACATCCCCATCAGTTGGCAAATGTAGCCATCTCTACCTCAACAATACCTTTGTCTCCAATCCCTTCTACCTATTCATATAATCCCTACCCTGACTGAGACTTTTCATTCTTTTCCTAGATTAGTGCAATGGTCTTCTAATTGGTATCCTTATCTCAAGTCTCTTGTTTAATCCATTCTTCAGAGAGATGATCAATTGATTTGCCTCAAAGAAAAATCTGACATTTTGTTGCCTGATAAAACTACTATAGCACCATGTTACCTCAAGGATAAAATATAAATACTTTGGCTTTTAAAACCCTTCACAACTTATATTTTCAGCTTCATCAAAAATTACGCCCATTCCAAATTCAATGGTTCAGCAAGACTGGCCTATTAACCTCATCCTCACCTGTCTCTTGGAATCTCTCTTTTACGAGGCAACTCAAGTAGTACCTAATGTACATTGCTGTTCAGTCATGTTCAACTCTATAACTCTTTGGGGGGTTTTCTTGGCAAAGACACTAGGATGGTTTGCCATTTCCTTCTCCGGTCATTTTACAGATGAGGAAACTGAGGGAAGAGTTAAGTATTAAAAGAGTTAAGTGAGAGTTAAACGATTTGTTCAGGATTGTTTGAGGCAGGATTTGAATTCAGGCCCCCCCAGTACTCTTCTGTGCCACCTACTTCCCCTTAAAAACATAGTTTTTCTTTATCCTCCAACTTCTAGTGCCCTCTTTTCCAAAGTATTCTGTATTTCTTTTGTATTAATTTTTCAAATATTTTTAAGTACATTATGCATCCCTCTGCAGAATATAAGCTCCTCAATCCTAGTACCTAGTATATTACTTGGCACATAGTTGAATCATTTTAGATGCCAAATAAAAGTCACTTTATATACTAGCCAAATTTCTTCCACTGTCTTCATAAAGCTTTGTAGGACCTTAGCACATTAGTCTCCAAACTGTGGTACATAAACTTAATAGAGTAGAGAAAGGAAGAAAATACTAGACCTCCTATTTATATTCTGATTTAGTAAAATAAATACATTAAACTTTACAATGGTGCTTTCATTCAGTCAGGATGTCAATCAGAGACATGACAAGGTAAACCACATGAAGGAAGAGTAGAAATTTCATGACTCAGAAATGTCAGTGGTGACCTAACCTGTTCATTACCTTTCAGTGTACTGCAATATATTTGGTTGGTTAAGTGGTCTGATGGCATGTATTATCTAGTATTAATCTTCCTTAAAAAACAAAAACAACAACAAACACCTAAGAAATATTCCAAAGGGACACTGGAAGATGTTAATAATAATACAAGCATAAACTGTAAAAAAGCAAGTGGAAGAACAGCTACTTCTAATCTTTTTTTAATAGTTCTGTCAAGTCATATTATAGACTGAAAATGATCTAATCATATCTAAGTTAGACCAAAAAATAAGAAAAAAGCCACTAAGAGGATCCAAAATATTCTAGTCACTAATTTAAAAAAAAAAATACATTTTAAGGGTGTATTGTGACTTGATAAATTAGTTAATGACACCATGAAGCCATAACAATCAACCTGCTTAAAAGCTAAGCTTTTATAATAAAAAATTACGTGTATGTCACATAAAAATGCTCATTTTAAAAACATTTTAAAAAACTGTTCTCACATAACAAAAAAGTATTTGATAGAGTTTTGTTTAGTTTGATATTCATCTCATTTTAAAAAAAGTTTTAAAACATGCTTTACTATGTTAGTACAACAGCCCATGAATACAACTGATAAAAAATTAACAGCTGGCATAATATAGTGCTAAGATATTTGAAAGCACTTTATCTGTTAACTCTAGTTTTTTTGTCCCCACCCCACCCCACCCCCGCCTGGGGTTAAGTGACTTGCCCAGGGTCACACAGCTAGGAGGTATTAAGTGTCTGAGACCATATTTGAACTCGGGTCCTCCTGAGGATCCACTGCGCCACCTAGCTGCCACCTAGCTCCCCCCTACCTATTACCTCTTGCAACACAACAAACCAGATGCTATATAGAATCCCATTTTACAGAGGAGAGAACCGAGACCGGTGAAAGTGACTTGCTCAGGGTCACACAACTAACAGAGTCTGAGGCAGCATTGAAATTTCCGTGCAAGGTCTAACATTTGAAACACACGGTGCCATTTGTACATATATAGGGGTGCAGGCTTTCTATTTTTAATTGATGAAAGTATACGGTCGATATTTGTAGACTACTACTTTAGCGGGCTAAAAAGCATCTGTGTCCAGAGCAAGTGGTATAAAGAACAGACAGAAGACCACCACTGCGTATACACTATCGATCCCGATTTCTAGTGTATGATGCTTCCGTTCCTCACCTGGGTCACTTATCCCCAACTAACCTCGGAAATTCTGCCGCCAACAATTCCAATCTGGAAAAAAGCTTGCAGACAAAGGGAGGGTGGAGGAGCGAGGAGAAGCATTGGAATGGAACACTTAAAAGCCCCCGAGGAGTCCAAAGCAGCAGGTCACGGGACCGGGGGACAAGCTCTAATAACCCTGACCTCTGGGTGCTTACAGGAAGCCCCAGCCAAAACGGCGTCCACGAGAAGAGGAGGAGTGGAGTGCATGGCCTTTAACTTCACTCAGAGCTCGGGTCGGCGAGTGGAGAACACAACCCTCACAACCAGCCCGGACGGATACACACATCTACACAAACACACACCTACCACACATACTGAGCGACTCACATCCTCCCTCCCGCCCGTGAGGAGGGGGGAGAACGGGAGACGGGCAGGGTGGTAGTTAGCTGGCGTTGGGGAGTGGGACGGGTAGGGAGCAAACTCCAGTAGAAAACAATGGGCGCCCGGAGGCCGCCGCAGCGGCGATCGCTACCTTTCGCCGTTCCGGCCGTCGAAGAAAACGAAGTCGCCGGTCCGGACGCACTTCGCGCAGGTCAGCCGCCGGCGGGTGGTGTTGCACAGAGGACACCGTTCAACTGCCACGTACAAGCCCTCCGCATCCTCCACCGAATCCTCCAGCTCCCGGGAGGAAGGCCGGCGGACACAACCGGGAGCCTCAAACGCCCGGGATCCTTTCCCACTGGGAGACGCCATGATGGCCTCAGAGCACAGCCAGTCACGTGGGACTTTGTTTTCAACCAGGTGCATCCTGGGCGAAGGAGGGGTCTGGGAAAAGCTTGGCGGAAAAGGGCGGAGCTGGTGAAGGGAAGTGGAGGCGTGGTTTCTAGCCCCCAGCCCGCCCACGTGCTTCCTGAGACCTGTGCTTCGGAGGAGGCGGGGCCTGAAAAATAACCGGGTCTATCTAGTGACGCTCCGCGTAGCGCGCTGGGCTACTAAGCAAAAAAAAGTCTGCGCTCAGATCCAGCGCCTGACGTTTGTACTAGTTCTGTGATCCTCAGGAGCTTATTTTGTTCACTTTCTCCTCTGTAACAGGGACAATAGTAGCAGAATCCCAGAGTTGATGTGAGAATAACTGACAACTTCGCATAAGATCCTAATTGTACCCTAGGATATACTATAAGATATTTAATATGTATGGGAATGCCTGCCATCTAGGGGAGGGGGTGGAGGGAAGGAGGGGAAAAACTCGGAACAGAAGGGAGAACAAGGGATAATGTTGTAAAAAAAAAAAAAAAAAAAAAAAAAAAAAAAATTACCTATGCATATGTACTGTCAAAAAAATGTTATAATTATAAAAATTAATATAAATAAATAAATAAAAGATCCTAATTGTACTTCGAATAGCACGCTGTGTGAGATGATAGCTATTATTAATTCTTGCACAAAGCAGTAATGGGAAGCCTTTCCAAGAAGTCACAGAAAAGTTCTTGTTATTTCATTATTCTGGTTATTTAGTCACATAAGGATTCTTTTTATAATCCTTATTGATTAAAATTTGTCCGAAACAGTAGGAAGTCAATATTTAGAAATCATAAAAAAAAAAAAATCTGATGAAAATGATAAGAAAACTTGAAGCCAAATTCTTTCTGACATTGTATTTGTTTTGTCTGCTGGTTTTGTAAAAGATGCTGCAAGGGTTGCAGGCAGACTTTGAAATTGGCCTGGAAGAGTAGGAAATCAAATAACATTTAGAGACTAGATAGAAAATGCGAAGGAAAACTTGGGTAAAGTTGGTGAAAAAAATTAGATGCTAATTCCTTCTGCTGGCAAACATACTTAAGGCCTGAAAAATATGGTGTTTTCTCTAGATTGGGGGAGGGGGGATAGAAGATGAATGAGATGTGATTGTTAAGTCCATTCCTTATCATTTCAAAGTTCTGTTTTCAATCCATAAATGATGCTAGTGTATGGGTGATGTTAAGTTTTGCCCATGTAGGTTTTGTGTGTATCCACACAGGTCTCTCTAGATGTGGTTCCCAGGGAGGTAAAAATAGAATCTCTTTCCCCCTCCCTTCTCCAAGGGAAAATGATTACTGCCAGAAAGATAAGCAGCAGATTGGGGTAGAGGCTGGACTAGGTTCATTCCAGAGGAAACTGGGCCTCTGGTGGTAGGGGGTTCACTTTTTGCATACCCCTCTGCTGCTATTCTCAGTGAAAGGGAGCATTGGGCTAGAACTACATCTATTTTTTCCCTAAAATATTTTTAATCCAAGGAATTAATTTTGAGGTTCAGGCTGCACTCTTAATCGCAACTCCTTAATGGGGAAGGAATACTCTAGGCAAGGTAGCCAAGGCTACCTTCATTCCCAACAGATGCCAATTCTACAGTGAATGTTCATAGCAAATAGTGAGTAAACCCATTTATCCAAATCGATAGCAAAAGAGAAATCAGAGAATGTATCCTCTCCTTTTAGAGATCTTATTGGGAAAGCTCTCTCAAAACTGCTTAGACAAGTCATTTCTTACCCAAGGGGAAATTCTCTGAATAAGCAAGCTGGGAAGATGGATATAATAGAAATTGGTGGTTCCTCTACTTGTTGACTTCCTTGCCAAGTATTTTTCTTCCTTCAAGGGAGACCAAAAGAGAAGAACCATGCAGCTTCTCCCTGGAAGCTAGAAGGCAGAACAAATTCTCACTAATTATGCCCCTCATATTGTGGAGCATTGAATAATCAATCTCTACCCATGAGGAAAGTCCCGTACAGATTTCTATTTATGACACTATGGCTACCACAAAAGAGGTAGGATGTTAGGGGCCTAAAACATGGGAATTCATATACTAATAAGTGGACTTGATGAGATCCTGAATGTTGTTTTAGACAAAAGAAACTAAAGAACTGATCCCTTCAGCAAGCAAGCAGAAGGCTTTATTAGAGATCAGTTTAGCTCCACTCTTTAGGGACGTGGTCCAGTCTGAAATCAAAGTTATTTCAAATACCTGAGACTCACCTCTGCAGTGGTCTTAAGCCATCTCACCTTGCCATGCCTTGTCATGTAATCTTAGTCATGTCCCTGAGGTTAAAATTTCCCTATAAAATCTACTTAGGAGCCAGCTCATAGCTTCTTCCCCTCTTTGGGTCATTCCACCATAACACTCTGTTTTGTGGTGTCTTTCCTCTTCCCCTTCACCCATGCCACATGGTAACTTACAGCTAAGTTTTTTTTTTTAAAAGCTTTTTATTTTCAAAACATATTCATGAATAATTTTTCAATCTTTTCCTTGCAAAACACTATGTTCCAAATTTTCTCTCTTTTCCCCACTCCCTCCCCTAGATGGCAAGTAATCCAATAAATGTTAAAAATATGTGTTAAATCCAATATATATCTATATATAGATACATACATATTTGTACAATTATCTTACTGCACAAGAAAAATCAGATCAAAAAGGAAAAAAAAAATTAAGGCCAGGTCCAATGATCTTATGATGAAGAGAGCTATCTATACCCAGATAGAGGACTATGGGAACTGAGTGTGGATCACAACATAGCATTTCCACTCACAAGATTATACAATGATCATTTCTGATGAATTTGGACACTTGTTTTTTTTTTTTTTTTATTTGGGGTTTTTTTGTGTGCAATGATCTCCTGGCTCAGCTCACTTCCCTTACATCAGTTCATGTAGGTCTCTCCAGGCTTCTCTGAAATCATCCTGATGATTGTTTCTTACAGAACAATTATATTCCATAATATTCATATACCATAACTTATTCAGCCATTCTCCATTTGATGGGCATCCACTCAATTTCTAGTTTCTTGCCACTACAAAAAGGGCTGTCACAAACATTTTTTGCACATGTGGGTCCCTTTTCCTCCTTCCTCTTTAGGCTCATTAGAGACAAACCTTTGGGCATAATTCCAAATTGCTCTCCAGAATGGTTGGATCAGTTCACAACTCCACCAACAATGTATTGGTGTCCCAGTTTTTCCACATCCCCTCCAACATTCATCATTATCTTTTCCTGTCAATTTAACTAATTTAAGACATGTATACCTCAGAGTTGTCTTAATTTGCATTTCTCTAATCAACAGTGATTTAGAGAACTTTTTTCATATAACTAGAAATGGTTTCAATTTCATCTGAAAATTGTCTGTTTATATTCTTTGACTATCAATTAGAGAATAGTTTTGATGCTGTTAGTGGTAATGCAGAAAGTTGTGATAAATCTCCCTGGCCAATGCATGTCCAATTCACGAACCCAAAAAGTCTGAATGGCAAAAGGGAAATTCATTGGCAGCTTTGCTAGGAAGACAGACTTCTTAGTGGCAAGGTCCTGTCAGAGAAACAGAGGTTATCACTGAGAAGAGGCTATCTTCACAGCAGGCAAGAGTCCTGCTAGGTATCTGTGCCAAGAGGACAGGTCCCTTGGCAAATTAAAAAAAATTAAAAGTCCCACTTCGACTTCTGCAAAGATTTGGAGTTCAAAATGGTCATTTTATAAGAATTCTGTGGGTAGGGCTTCCATAGAGTGAGATTACTTCAATGTTGTCACTGTCCCCAGGCCTAGATTTCCAGTTGAATGAGACCACTTAAGTTTGAGCTACTGAAATTGGTCCTGGGCCAATACACACAATGGAAATATCGGTCCAGATCTCCAACTAGATGAGATTCTGGGAGTGGTTCTGAGCCAGTCCCAATAAATCCACTTAACTGCCCTGAAGGGCCGGTCTCTGACGGGAGAGTTTCAGAGCTCATACTCATGGTTTCCCTCCAAAAGTCATGGGGGGACAGTTTCAGGATTCATCCTGTCAGTTTGAATACTTAAATATTTGAGTCAATTCTTCTATATATTTTAGAAATGAGGCCTTTATCAGAACCTTTGAATGTAAAAATGTTTCCCCAGTTTATTACAGCTAACTCTTTTTTTTTTTTTTTTTTTTTTTTTTCTCCCTGAGGCTGGGGACTTGCCCAGGGTCTCACAGGCAGGAAGTGTTAAAAGTGTCTGAAACCAAATTTGAACTCAGTTCCTCCTGACTTCAAGGCTGGTGCTCTATCCACTGCACCACCTAGCTGTCCCCACAGCTAACTCTTTTAAAGTGCTAAATCCCTTTCAAAATTTAGCCTGCTAGCTAAGGACACGACCCAACCTCATGGAGTGTTCCCTTTCTACCAGGTAATTGTGATTTCTACTGAGGAACTTATCTTTCATATACTCTCCTACTCTATTTCATATTTACCATTCCCATTGTCTACTGTATTCCTTCATTATGTCTGTAACCAATTCCCCTAAATAAACTTTTTGCCAAAGAGAATGGCCATTATGAACTCTTCACATGACTGAACCCCAACTTTTGGTGTTTGCCATTATTTGATGCCAAACCCCACATAATAGATCACATCAAAGGAACAGCCTTCTAGTAGTAATGATTTTATTCTGTAGTTTGGGAAATACAGGCCTTAAGTAGCTTAGCTAAACCTAGTTTCTCTTAATGCTGTTTTCCTCATAGCTAAATGATATTCAGTTAACTGTCAGTTCATTCAATTTGTCTTCATATGTTCTGAGGGGCATAATAACTGTGTGGTCAATTTACAAATTATTACAATTTTTTTCTTCCTTGTTCAGTTGTTTCAGTCATGAATGACTACTATATAAATTAAAAGATGCAATGATAGTCTACATAAAGTTCCATAATTCAAGGAAAGAATCACTGTTGACAATGATAGTGTGAGAAATGGATGGGCATTTGGTTTCCTCAGTTATGAAAATTAAATTGGAGAAATGAAACAAATTGGAAAACAAACTCACATGGATGGAATAATCAAGGGTAGAGTTTATCTTTCCACTAAAGAATATAAATTCCTTCGGGGCAGAGACTGACTTTTGTAATGAAGGGTAGTGGTTTGAGATTTGAAAAGAATCTTTTGTTCTCTGCTCTTAGCCCTCCTCTGTTACCCTTCCCCCTTCTAGAATAGAAGCTCCTTGGGGCAGGAACTGGCTATGTAATGAGGGGTGGAGATTCATGTTATGAAACTTCTGTAACATCCAATTAATGGAGAATCCAGGGAGGGACTTCAAAGGTATGTCTACTGACAAAGACACCCTTTCTGAGAAGAATGTAAAAATCTTTCCTGCATTCATCAGTGAGTCAGTGTAGTTCTTGGTAAGATATTTTGTTTCTTACAATTGTAAGATGTATCGAACTGTGTTCAACTGGTTAACTATCATATCTTAATATGACTTGGTTTGGAGAATCAGGATAAAAATCATGTGTGGCACAACAACCCTTACCCAAATTAAAATCAGAAACTCAAGGTAAAAAAAAAAAAAAAAGGATTTATTAAGATCTGGAGAGAAAGACAACTCCTTACAGACAAGGTACCTGTAGAGGAGTACAAAGCACAAACTGCAAAACACAAGATTACACTCCCTAATGCAAAAGGCTCTTCTCTCCCCAATCACTTTTTCTCCCATTGTCTGGGGGAGTCCAGGCTTACACTCTAAATGTAGAAATCTATCTCAGAATCAAAAGAATACTAATAAAAAGCAAACTCTTTACCCATTATGTACTTAAATATTGATTAAGAGGCAAGGGAACTGGAGGGGAAAAGCTATAACAAATTGTTATTGCAAAGTCTTAAGTCACATCCTTATGAGAGATCTTCACTCAGTTTACTTCATTCAATCAGCAGACAAATCCCCTATTATACCAGTTAAATTATTGGCAAACTTTTTCAAAGTTTTCTACCTTTTTTCTTCTTCCTAAGCTTTAAGCTCCATATATAACTGCAGTTCATATAAAGCAATATGTTATAATTTAAAACAAATGGTCAATTGGAGAAGTTATTCAACAAAAAATAAAATGATAGCTTTACAAGATTCAACAATGTGGAATCAATAAAAATTCTTCAAATAAATTTTAGCTATTAAGTAAAAAGAATCCTGTAATTGCTCATATTTGCACAAATCCATGTCTTATAATTTCCAAAATGGTACAGATATTATCTTAACTGTATTCTAGATTCCAGAAAATAAGTCACATTTTGTCATAATTTGTGTCAGTCAGTGAGTTCAGGCAGATTATTCTGGATAGAGAAATCAACTGCCATGTTAAATTTTAATGCTGATTGTTGAGGGCTGTAGCCCTTTGACATTCCTTGTTTGATCTCCAACTTCTTTTGGGACTTGGACCTTTGATACAAGATCTGGTCAAACTAGTTTGGGCTACTGGCCAGGGTTTTACAGCCCCCATTCTAATCTGCTCAGATAGACCAAATGCCATCAGGAAATTCCTTTTTGGGAAGAGATTTCTGTCTGTCTCCAAAAGATAACAAGAGAATCCTTATCTTATTTACATTACTCTCAAGCTGAATGATTGTGCTCTGGTATAAAAGAGAGAACTCAAAAAATCTTCTCTTTGCAAAATGGGCCTTATACCATGCAGCCATTTTGCCCACCGGCTCTCTGGTGTTTCCATTCTAATCAATAAAGACTATGTTTCCATACAGCATTAAGTAGCAAATTCCTTTGCTGCCGAACCCGCCATTGGTTACTTTGGGGAAGGAAGGAAAGAGAGAAAAGGAACTGATACATCTTTGTTTAGACCACAATTTACTCCTCCTCATTTACTCCTCATCACTGATGATGAATACAAAAAAGCTTGGAAAGAGCTATATGAAATGATGCAGAGTGAAGTAAGAAAACAACATAAACAGTAGCTACAACAATGTAAATTTAAAAAATAGCAACACACCAATAAATCAAAAGTAAATGTAACAAAATTATAAAGCTTAAGCAGGATTATTATGAGGAAATATGAAGACACTACAAACCTACCCTTTAGTGGAGGTGGAGGTCCGTGAGTATTACACATTGCACATGTTTTTGTATTGATCAATGTGTTGATGAATGATGCTAATTTTTTTTCTTTAAGGACAAAACAAAATGACATAGTTTGTCATATTTGTCATATGATATAGTTCTTAGGGAAGGGAGGTGGAGGGACACATGGATTACTATGTAATATAAAAAACAGAAAACAAATATTTAGTGTTTTTTCTAAATGCCACATAAATCATCCCAGGAGTACATTTTCATTATTTTCCAGATAACTTCCCACCTTGTGGTCTGCATCTCTTCCAATTACCTTTCCCTTATCTACTGAAAGGGTTTGACTTATTTATATGCATTTATTCAGTTGGAAGGTCTCTTAAGAATCTATATGTACTTTTTAAAACACACAGACAAAATCTACTATTGAAATAGTAGCTGAAGTAAAGAAAATAATATATAGCAACAATAGTTGCTAGCATTGATATGGTATTTAAAGTTTTATAAGTGATCTCTGTACAGACATTGATGAGGTCTAGAATTGGGGTACCTAAATGAAATTAAGTTTAATTGAGGTATAGTGGCAGGTTCGAGGTACAGGGAGTCAAATAGAGCTCCCCTGCAACCCCTTTGGATTCGGCGCTAGGATACTGAGTTAAATGAGGTCTAATGGCCGTGCAAGAGTCCCCTGTAAAGAAATTTACAGACGGGAAAACCTAGATTGATAAAAGGTTTTTTTGTGGGGTTTGGAAGTAAAGTTTGTGAGTAAAGTTGAGGGTAGAGAAAAAGGACACCGGAACCAGAGTTCCAGTAGGCAGAAATCCTTTGACATAGCAGACGTAAGGATGCCATGTTGGGACCTCTACAAAGAGTAGACTCCAGTTTGGCTCTTTTTATAATAGAGGACTTTGGACAATCTGAAAGGGATCTCGTGGGTGGAGTCCCAGGTTGGCTTTGGGCTTGAGTTTCAGGCAGGGTTAGAATTTGAATAGAATTCTATGGGGTTTTAGATAAGGATGAAACTGTGCTTGGGGTGGAGTCCCTTCTCTGAGGCAGAGTCCAAGGAGGTTTTAAGAGTTTTGTGGTTTCCTCATCAATGTCATTTCTCCAAAATCTAACTAAATATTTGGGAGCTAGGCTCCCTTCCTCTGGAGGGACATCTCTATTCAGACATAATTTGCTCTGTAATTACACATATGCCAAATTTTCTTGCTTTTACTTCTCTGTTACAGGGAGAAAGCAAGACAAACCTTAAGATTAATATTCTAAATAGCTTTGGATTAATGAGATGGGGTGAAACAATGTTGCCCACTATCACTATTACTATACTATTACTATTATTAAACCTCAAAGCTCTGTCCGAAGAAGGCTTTTAATCATGTAAATTAGGCCTACTTAAAAATACAATAGACCAACTCAATTTAGCTAATAGTGTCAAGTAATTTAAAACTAAATCCTCTTTTAATGGAAGACTCATCACATCTCACCAAAGGAAAAAAGGAGAATCCTTATGGACTCAAATAGCCTATGATTTTTCTGTTATCCAGATGGCTCATTGCTAGGCAGAAGAGAGTCTCTCCCCTTTTCATCAATTCTTGCTGTTCAAAAGGAAATGGGAGCCTTTTACAGACTCTAATTGCCTAAATTCTCCCAATCTCAGTCACACCATTGCTTGGCAGAGGAAAGTCCTTTTATGGATAGACTCTCTCCCCTCTCACCAATTCTTACTTTTGGGCTGTGCTGCACAATTTACCTAACTGATTTCAAACTTTTCTAAGCTGGCTTAACTCCTAGGATGAATTTATTCTCTTTGTGTGGTACGGAAATGGTGAGGGAACACCATTTAATAAAAAAAGCTGGAGAGAGCTCTAGAGAAAAGCAAAGTTTATTGTACATTCTCATGAGAAGGGCGTCCCACTCTTAGAGTAGACTATCAAAGAGAGGAAGCGCCTCCTGTGGGCAGGACAGCACCTTTAATCCCTAACGCAAAACGCCCCCTCCCACCACTGACCCTCATCCTCATTGGCTGAGAGTCTTACATTCTAAAAGCGAGATCTACCCATGAAATTGAACTTGACCAATAAGTACATAGTTGCCCATATTTGGATGAAATAGGGAGATGTCATAGGAGGGGAAGGCAATGCCCTTCAGAGTCCTTCAGGCCTACTCGAACTCTGAAGTAGATGAAGCTTTACTTGATTTTCACAACTGTCTTGAAAGATCTCACCTCACCTCATTCAGTCCCTCCTCTTATTTTGTACACTGAGATCTCTTCAAATTTTTGTAACATAATTTCACATTCCCTATGAATTCCTCACTTCCTTCTGATTCCTGTTGGCCTTGGGCCACCGGCTCCACCCTTACCCTTTTAACAGCATCTATTTAACAGACCCTTCAGCTTTCTCTTCCAACTTGGTCATTCCAGATGATGAGTTTTGGACAATTCTGGTTATTAATCTGATCAAACAAGGGATGAAGATAGGGAATAATATAACACCACTAAGAGCTATAAGGCCAAACCAAAGGAGCTGTTTCCACCAGCTTCCCAAACCAGGACCATCAAGAAGTATTGAACAGTGAGGTCCAAGTCTGTACAGGAACATGAGCAAGTTTCCTAATGTTTTTAGTGATTTCCTTCACTAGATTACCATTGTTATCACTCTTCATACAACATGTGGATAAATTTAGTTTAGCACAAACTCTCCCTTCCTCAGCCAACAAATAATCCAGCACAAGTCTATGTTGTAAAACAGCCTCTCTGGTTTGAGTAGCTTCATCAGCCAAAAGATGTAGTGCCTCAGCTGTCTGATTGGTGATAATTTCTACAACTGCCTGAAGCCTAATTATCCTGTTCAACATGTATATTGGAGTTCTATATCCCCAACTTCCATCTTGAGCCCAGGTCGCTGGCCCATACTCTTTGACTATTCTTTCTGGAGGCCAGGCCTCTCACCCCAACCATTTGCATCTTTAGTCCAAGTGATGAAGGTATCTAAACTCCGTTTCCCCCTTCCCAAATCATTATACAACTGAATCCCTAAATATTGGTTTGCCTGTTCGAAAGCGAAGAAAGAAAAATTTTGGCTTTATTAGTCCAATATAATAATTCCCTGTCCAATTGAGGCAGGTGAGTATAGGCAGTTAAACCACAGATCCAATAATGACCCTTTAGAGCAGGTTGTTCCCTTGGAAATATGTCTGAGCTATTCCTTGTAAAAGGGTAATATTGTTGGTCTCTCGTCCCTAGGGGGCTTCCCCCACAAAGGGGTCATATTGGCATTTCCATAAACCTTGCTCTTTTCTCCAACTACAATTGGCAACTGGCCAGTGGCCTGTTAGATTAGAGGTACTCCAAAATGTGGAAAACAGAGTCCCATGTTGCCTGGGTGTCCCTGGGGTGACATTATTGGTAACTGTACCCAATGTATATGTTCCCTTTCCTCTTATTCTCTTTTATACATCTTAATACATCCCATTCTACTCCCATTCTACTTCAGCAGTAGTGACTTGTTGATAGCAATATCCCTGCTCTCCTATTTCTGGGATAACATCCAAGGTACAGTCTTTCTAGTCCTTCCCACACTTCAATTGAGGATTCCTCCCCGTATTCCGCCAATATTTAGACATTTTTGTACAGTCAATTGTCTTTGGCCTCAGGTCTGTTCTTGAATAGGTCCACTCACATACACTAATTCCCAGCTTCAAACCTTGTCCTGTCTGATTTAAGCAGTATTTCCCTTTCCTATCTTCTGTCAATGACCACTGATGTTTCTCTTCAATTCTGGAAACCGGTCCCATTATGAATTTGGGATCTGTTGCTAAGGATCCAGGCTGGGCTTAAGGGGACAGGTACCCATGGCCATTGGTTCAATTGTTGGGATCCACCACAGATCCAACAATTCGATAAGTTAAATGTTCTCCTTATATTCTGCATGAGCAGGAGAAATTGGTCATAAGGAAATAGATAAACCCAAAGCTTAGGGAGAGCCTCATAATGTTCAACTATTATAACACTGTGAAGTTAAGGTGAACTTCCCAAAGGAAAATATATCAAATCACAAACAGGCAAAGAGACCCAAAGTAAGAAAAGAGAAGTCATACAGTTATAATGCACTGGATTCAGAATCAGTATTCCCATTCAGTGGAGGTCCCCTCCTCTTATGTAATTGGAGGTCTCCCCTGTTTTCAACTGTCCACTCTGATAAAGATGGCGCCACAGGTCCTTTTGTCCTGGTGTGGTGTGTCCAGCCTCGTTCCTGGGTGCGAATCGCAGTATCTGAAGTCAGTATCACTTGGTAGGGTCCGTCCCAGCACGGAGTCAGCTTCTCGTCCTTCCAGGAACGGATCAACACCCAATCACCAACCTGAATTCTATGAACAGGGAAACCTAGAGGAGGAGTCTGAGCTATTAGCCCTTTTTGTTGAAGTCCTTGCAAATGTTCCAGCAATGATTTAACATATCTCTTAACAAACAAATCCTTAGTTTCTAAAATAGGGTCCCAGTCTCCCTTAGGATAAGCCTGGAAAGGATCACCGTACAATAATTCATAAGGTGAAAGCCCAATATCTCTACGTGGCTTGGTCCTGATTCTAACCAGAGCGAGGGGAAGGCATTTCGTCCAAGGTAGTTGGGTCTCTAAAGATAACTTAGTCAACTGCCGTTTTATTTCTTGGTTCATCCTTTCTACTTTCCCAGAAAAGGGAGGATGCCAAGGGCTATGGAGATCCCAAGTGATTTCTAAGGCCCTAATCAGATTCTGCAATACCTGGGCAGAAAAATGTGTTCCCTGATCGAGTCTATCCTCTCCACCATTCCATATCTAGGAATAATTTGTTCTAATAAGACCTTACTTACTGTCGAGGCAGTTGCTCGGCCTGACGGCCCATGAGGTCAGATGGTCCACTATGACCAGCAAGAACTTAAGGCGACCCACTGGTGGCAGCTCAGTAAAGTCCACCTGGATGCTTTGGAATGGTCTGATTCCAGGAGGTCGTCCCCCTTTTGGAAGCTGGCGTTGGGCAGCCCTGTTAGTCCTTCGACAAACAAGACAACCGAACACCAGTTGTCGAGCCATAGTATATAGGCCGGGGGAAACATACCTTGTCAGTATAGCATCACACAGGTTTTGGACATCCCAATGACTGCCCTGGTGCAGTTGCTGAAGGACTTGCCTCATACTTGCTTTGGTCAGTACCTCTCTGCCGTCAGGTAAGAGCCATCGTCCTTCCGAGTTCTCAACTGTTGAGGCTTTCTCTTTTTCCTCCTGAGTAAAACTAGGAGAGGGTAGACTAGGGGGAAGTACAGGTATCAAAGCCATTATATGAGAGATTTCCTGATCTCCGGCTCCCTTGGCCTCCCGGTCTGCTAATCTATTTCCCCTTTCCTCAAAAGAATTTCCCATCTGATGTCCCTTTACATGTATTACTGCTATATTCCTAGGAGTCAGAATATTTTCTAGTATCTCTCTGACTAGTGTATGATGAACCAGTTCTTTACCTTTACTGTTTACATATCCTCTTTCCTCCCAAATCCTCCCAAATACATGCACCACACCCCAGGCATATTTAGAATCAGCATATATATTCCCATCTTGGTCACGCAATAATTTTAACGCTTGATTTAAAGCATACAATTCACAACAATTCACAAGTTTGAGCCAACTAATGGGCAGGTAGACTGCCCTTGGTAACAGTGGAAGTTCTAACAAACCCATTTCTTTTCCCATTTACCATCCTAGAAGAACCATACATAAATTCTAAACAAATATTTATCATAACCTTGTGTTGATAACAATAAGGAATTTGTCCCAATGAGTTTATATCCAAGTAGATCTTTCATAAGTGAACATTATTCATACAAATCAGTTTGTTTTTAAAAACACCCAATGCAAATACAATCATATACAGAATGTCTAATTCCACACAAGAGAATTCAAGAAGTTTTGATAAGAGATTCCCATTAACTTGTAATGGGAGAGACATTCTGCTATTCTGAAACATAAAGTCTTATCAAGTATTCTGATAAAGACGCAGCAGGGGGGGAGGTTTGCAAAACTAAGAGGCAGGGAAACTGAGGCAGGACTGAGTCAGGACAATAATTCAAAGTTAAAACATAAGCCAGCCAATCATAGTCTAGCAAATTTTCAGCTAGAGTCCCCTGTAAAGGCCTTTTGTCTCTGCAGCCTTCTCCAAACCCCGCATCTGCTAAAATCAGGTGTGTCTAGCTAGTGGACAGGTAAAGAGCTTTTTCAACTTTTTGCAGCCTCTCCCTTATCTGTAGAGACAAGAGAGCGAGACAAAAGGAGACCTTTCGTCAATCTCAGCAATTCTTTTTTTTTTTTTTTTTTTAATTTTTTTTTTATTATATATATATATATTTTATAATATTATCCCTTGTATTCATTTTTCCAAATTACCCCCTCTCCCTTATTCCCTCCCCCCGACGACAGGCAATACCATACATTTTACATGTGTTACAATATAGTCTAGATACAATACATGTGTGTGAATATCATTTTCTTGTTGCACAATAAACATTAGAATCCGAAGGTACATGCAACCTGGGCAGACAGATATTAGTGCTAACAATTTACATTCCCCTCCCAGTGTTTCTTCTCTGGGTGTATCTACCTCTGTCCATCATTGATCAACTGGAAGTGAGTTGGATCTTCTTTATGTTGAAGATTTCCACTTCCATCAGAATACATCCTCATACAGTATTGTTGTTGAAGGGTACAGCGATCTTCTGGTTCTGCTCATTTCACTCAGCATCAGTTGATTTAAGTCTCTCCAACCCTCTCTGTATTCCTCCTGCTGGTCATTTCTTACTGAGCAATAATATTCCATAACTTTCATATACCACAATTTACCCAACCATTCTCCAACTGATGGACATCCATTCATCTTCCAGTTTCTAGCTACAACAAAAAGAGCTGCCACAAACATTTTGGCACATATATGTCTCTTTCCGCTCTTTAGTATTTCTTTGGGATATAATCCCAGTAGTAGCGCTGCTGGGTCAAAGGGTATGCACAGTTTGATAACTTTTTGGGCATAATTCCAGATTGCTCTCCAGAATGGCTGGATTCTTTCACAACTCCACCAGCAATGTATTAGTGTCCCAATTTCCCCACATCCCCTCCAACATTTGTCATTATTTGTTCCTGTCATCTTAGCCAATCTGACAGGTGTGTAGTGGTATCTCAGAGTGGTCTTAATTTGCATTTCTCTGATCAGTAGTGATTTGGAACACTCTTTCATGTGAGTGGATATAGTTTCAATTTCTTCCTCTGAGAATTGTCTGTTCATATCCTTTGACCATTTATCAATTGGAGAAATCTCAGCAATTCTTAAAAGAATTGTGCCGAGCATAGAGCTCTAACAACGATCCAGGCCAGAAGCAGCCTGGATGTCCGCTGCAAAAAAGAAAAAAAATCTTTTACCTTTTCCAGAGTTCCATTCAGTACCCAAATTATGTCTATTTTTCGAGGTCCTTCATCAGGGAACCAAAATGATGAGGTAAGCAAAGAGTAAGTAGTTTCCAATTCGGCCTGAACTGAAATAAGACATCAGTTTTTCCCAATTTTCTGACCAGTTGAAATCTCAGTTTCCCTTCCCCCCCCTTTTTACAGAAATTATCAGATTATACACAACAGACTAGTAAATTTCCCAAAATAGCAATAGTCATACAGTTTTATACAGCAATAGTTCTGTTCTCCAGGGGACAAAAAGGAAGCAGGATTAAAATTATGATCTTGGATTATGGAACATTCTTTTCTAATAGTATTGCCTCATGTTTCAACACTATAGAATCTGTGAGCCATCTCCCAGCCCTCTAGATTTAATATTGTTCTAACTTGAATCCCCTTCATTTCATCTTCTCTGCATATTTAATAGGGGATTGAGTGTCAAAAGTTCTTTCCCCACCATGATCATGCAAGACATGAAAAACGCATCTGAATATAGATCTATAGTCAGGAACTTGGGATTGGGGTTCCAGAGATTGCCAGCTTCGTCTCAAAAAGAAAGGCAAAGTGGGAGCGGTCCTAGCAATGTATATCTCACTGACCACTTGGCTCTGATTACAAACATAAGAGGAAAAACCAGGGGCATGATTTAAGGCAGTTTTACTTCAGGTAGCTGTCCTAATTTTAACCATCCCACCTCCAGATGGTGGAGTTTAACGACCTATGCAAACAGTTATACCTGAATTCAAAACTCCAAGTAAATATTAGTTCCAGTCCCAAAAGATTTTATCTAAATGTAGGCTGTTCCTTTAAACAGTAGAAATAATTAATATCTAAATCAGCAAGGAGGTGCAGTTATTAAAAACAAACTAACAAACAAAAAAAACCCCCACTATACTTAATGGGAGGAGGGACCTCTCCACGTGGTCACCCTTCCCCCACACCACCATGCTTCCCGACCCAATATATCATAGCTCCATTTAAACTATTAATTACTTTTACAAATCAATCTTTCCTGTCCAGTCTTTAAGTAAATATATATGTATATATTTTAAAACTTTACACTTCAATGTTTGCCCGTAACTGACCCAAATTTCATAAAACTTAATACATGCCCAACAGAGCTGACAAACACTTAAGGCATAGCTCAGTTACAAATTACCCAATACCTCTAGCAAACATACCATCGAAGTAGGGAGATACAACCACAACCTCCCCTAAGTAAGCTACCAGCATTGTTTTAAAAACCTATGTTTTAACTTAAAATCCCAATCACAGCTTTAAATTCCCAATAATATAAAACTACTTTGCTATCAGATTTAAAACAATGAACTTCACCAAATAGCGGTTTCTTTCCCCCCGGCCCACGTGGCCCTGCTGCAGTCAGGACACGTGGGAGGAAGAGGAAGGAAGCCACCATCTTCACTGGCTCAATCCCACATACTTCCCCGTGTACAGGGTTTCTGATCCCAAATGGGATCTACTAACAGCTATTTCTGGTCAGCTGAAACGACCCCTGCTTCAAAAGACCTAGTTCTCCTCCCCGCCCGAAGGCCCCAGGAAGGGCTAATGGAATTAAATCCTCTCAGGTCCTTCCCTTCAGGTACCATTTAATCCTTTTGGTACCACCAGTCTGCAACAAAACAACAATACCTTATCCGCTTTTTCTTGCTTTTTATTTTTCCTCATATTTTGGCAGTTTGTTCCAATTACTTAATTTATCTCCCAAGGGACTATCTACCGGTATTTTCTGATATTTTTCTCATTTCTCTCCACGAGGGCTGGCTGGGACTAGGCCACACCCATTGAATTTGGAAGGAGTTTAACAGACTCCTAAACGCCCAAATACGCTAACCGTCACCGGTTAACCCAGTCACCCAGGAAGGCCTAGCTCTCTTCCTGTCTACCGTCTACAGCCCCCTCCAGAACCTATAACTAGACTCAAGGGGCTTCACAGGACGCTTACCTCTGGGTTGCTGCGCAGCAAATTACTTGACTGATCTGTCCTCCACCAACCGGTTGGGATTTTCACCGCGGAGTTTCCGTTGCTTTTCTCTGAGTTTCTCCACTTCGGGTCCACTCTACGTCAGGGAGCAAGGAGAAGCCCCTGGAAGCTGGCGGGCTGCCTAAATCAAGGCAGGGCGCCATCCCACTAGCACCCAGGAGTTCACCTACTCACCGAGTAAAGGATCTGGACTAGCCCCCAAACTGTGTGGTACGGAAATGGTGAGGGAACACCATTTAATAAAAAAAAGCTGGAGAGAGCTCTAGAGAAAAGCAAAGTTTATTGTACATTCTCACGAGAAGGGTGTCCCAATCTTCGAGTAGACTATCGAAGAGAGGAAGCGCCTCCTGTGGGCAGGACGGCACCTTTAATCCCTAACGCAAAACGCCCCCTCCCACCACTGACCCTCATCCTCGTTGGCTGAGAGTCTTACATTCTAAACGTGAGATCTACCCATGAAATTGAACTTGACCAATAAGTACATAGTTGCCCATATTTGGATGAAATAGGGAGATGTCATAGGAGGGGAAGGCAATGCCCTTCAGAGTCCTTCAGGCCTACTCGAACTCTGAAGTAGATGAAGCCTTACTTGATTTTCACAACTGTCTTGAAAGATCTCACCTCATCTCATTCATCTTTCTTTGCCAGCCTACTAATTTTTTGCTTTCTCCAAGTGTCTCTCTTTGAGAGTTTACATAATCAGAATGGGAGTTCCTAATCCTAGTCCAAGGAGCACTGGAGAACTTTCTGCAGGACATCTGCCCAAGGATCAGTTAGAGGAGAAACCCCTCATGAACAAGAAATATCCCAGATAAACCCCCAAACTATGTGGAACAGTATTGACCACAAAAACTATCAGAGACTCTCAGAGTAAGAAAAAACAAAGAGGAGTTTATTACACTCTCAAGGGAAAGGATATCTCTCATCTGACAAGGTGTTTGTTAGTAAGAGGAGTGCAAAGCATAAACTGTAAAACACCAGATTAAGTAGAACAGAAGCTCCTCCCTTGACCTTTTTCTCCCATTGTCTGGGGGAGTCCAGGCTTACACCCTAAATCCAGAAATCTATCCCAGAAACAAAAGAATACAAGTCAATAATGATAAAATATTAATTTAAATTTCCCTAGAGAACTGCTATACAAATAGATATCATCAGTTAAGAGATTTCAATGTCTTCATCATCTTTTAAAGAAGTACTTAAATGCTAATTCTGAGATGGTGGAAAACAGGAGGGGAATGTTCATTTATGACAATCAAATATCTACAGCTTTTTAACTATAGCTCTACTTGTTATTATAAAGTCTCAAGACATAATTGAGGTATAGTTTAAAGCTATATTCCCTTATAAGAAGGGGTCTTCACTCAGTTAATTTCACACATGGAGGAAAAAAACACAAAAGGCCATCAGGGACAGAAAGAAAAGAAACACACACACACATACACACACAAAAAAAATGTAGGGTAAAGACTTATGTCTAAGAGTCTACCCTCAAGCACCTTATATTCCATGGGAGGATACAATATATGATCTTTCATAGCTACTGATGAGTGTGAAGAAAGATTGCATATGTCTGATAATTGAGCAGATAACCTTGATATTGGTAGCAAGAAGTGGCATTTTAGAGAGAAAACTTGAGTTTTCCAGAAGTAAGCAGGGAAGAGGACTGATTATTTTGACCTTTTGAGCTTAATTAGGTTTTCTATTATCTTTAAGTGGGCCTTTATTACAATCCTAACCTGGATGAATTTCTAGGGAATTCTTTGCATTGACAAAACCATATATTTTTTTTTATGGTTGTTTTTCCATTATAAAAAACTTATCTGAATTTTGATTATGAATGGGACTGGTTGAAGTATTTTTTAGTATTGAGTCACATGATTCCTTTTGGCAGAGCTGGGACTCTGGGGAGGGGGGGGTCACATGAACTCTGAGAGGGATGTACTTTGAACCCTGGAAGGAATGAAGTTGGTGAAGTTGCAGGAAGTGAAATGACCTGTGGGAGATAGACAACATTATCGACCATTGGTCAAGGACCATTGGGCCTTTTATTCTATCCAATGAGAAGGCTCAGGCCATTTGCTTTTAAGTTCTGGACAAGCAGGAAGCAGGTCAGATTCAGGAGCACATGGTGGGTATTGGGATGTGCTCCCAGGTATGTTTGGGCCTCTCCCTGTAGGGATTAGATAAATGTTTTCTCTTTGTACCTGAAGATGTCTCTAATTAGTTAATTTGGGAAAGGGATCACACAGTTTATGGAGGCTCGTCCGGGATCTGGCTTCCCAGAGAGATGGCTGGGATCTTGATTCAAAGTAGGCATCAGGTTGAGTTCTCTGACTGATCTTGAGATCAGACCCTCAACCTCCCTCTCTGAGAAGAATGGATCTAGGGAGAAGTGATACTTAGATACAAACAGAAGGCACACAAGTCTTCAAAGATGAAGCCTGGGTAAGAGAGGGCCAGGTAACTTAAGCATGTGTAATCCATGGGGGAAATGGGGAAATTGTCAATGTGTCCTTGAATTGTACTTAAGATGGCCCTGGGATCATCAAGTCTTGGATGATCCAGATTAAGGGGTGAGGTCCAGGAAAGGGGTTCTGTTAATAGCACAGGACAGTAGAGATCTGATTGGCTAGGAAGGGAGGCAACTCCTTCCAACTCTAGTCTGCCAAGCCACCCTTGGGGGGGGTCAGCTGTGCATTTTGCTGGAGACCAGGGGATAAGGTTGCATGCTCTGAGAGGGGACAGTCTAACCTAAATCTTTGGAGCAAAAAGTAAAAAAAAAGAAAAAAAAATGTACTTGGACATTTTTGTTGTATGAGGGAAAGTGGGGAAGAGTTCTCTTCTGTATAACTTTTGTCTGTGTTTGTGTCTTTGTGCAGAATGTCTTTGTCATGGCTCTTCTGTGAGCTAGAATTTGTTAGGGAAAAAAAAAAAAAAAAAAAAAAGAAAGGTCTGATTTTCCTGTAGGCTCCAGTTCTGGTCAAAGTTGGAGCTTTAGGAAAAGTCCATTGAGAATAATGGTTGGGGAATTTGGCAATTGGTCATTTCAGAGATCCACCATCCAGATTAGCTATAATTCTAACTTTGTCCTCCCTTTTTGGATTAATGTGGATAAAACTAGAAACAATAAGGACCTCCATTTCTTTTTTTCCTCTTCATTTACCTCTGTGCTATTGGGTTTCTGTACTCATCATTCAACTGAAACTGCTCTCTCCAATATTACTCAGAATCTTTAAATCTAATGGCCTTAATCCTCATCTTTCTTGGTCTTTTTGCAGCTTTTCATTCCTTTCTTCTTGATAGTCTCTTTTTTTTTTTCATGAGAATCTCTATTGTCTCCTGATTTTCCTCCTATCCATTAGACCACTCCTCAGACTTTTTTTTTTTTTTTTTTTTTTTTTTTTTTACTGGATCTTCATCAACATTTTATTTGTTAACAATGAGGGCTCAAGGTTCTGTCCTAGGCCCTTTTTACTTTCTATACTTTTTCATTTGGTAAGCTCATTAGCTCCCAGGGCTTCACTTATAATCACCATGCAAATTACTTTTGAATCTATTTTGTCTAGCCTTTATCCCAGCTCCCACTTTTTTCTCTTCTTTCCTTTTTTCTTCTTTTCCTGAAAGATTATTTTCTAATTGTTAGGAATTTTTTTCATCTGGGGGCTTAGAGCTAATTAGAAAAAAAAAATGTTTTTAATAAAAACATATTTTTACAACTTCCAAAATACAGAAAACAAATTAATTTGGACTCTTGTAAACACAGAACAAACTTCAAAACTTGGTAGAGGCTGTATGTGATGTGGCAACTCAGACAATTTTCCCTATCTCCATTGATTCAACCCTCATAATGGTGAATAAGACCCCAGACCCCATCAAAATACCAGATTCTTGGTAGCCACGTGAGCCATTGGAAGGGACTTTGACAGGAGAGGGCTTTTGTAGAATTTAAATGGATCTTTTTTTTTTTTTTTTTTTTAGCCTGGGGTTAAGTGACTTGCCCAGGGTTACACAGCTAGGAAGTATTAAGTGTCTGAGACCAGATTTGAACTCTGGTCCTCCTGACTTCAAGGCTGGTGCACTATCCACTGCACCACCTAGCTGCCCCAAATTTAAACGCATCTTAAGTGGGACTTTCTAGAATTCCTAGCTACTGCATACATTTGGGAGACCACGTTACAGATATTATTACTTTCTGAGGCAAGCATGGTCTCCTATTCATTACCCTTTTACCTATGATGACATTGAGGAAGGGACTCAAACTCTAAAACTCCTTGAAGGAGAAAATCTTCAATTCTGCCTCAGTGAGGGACCCTGCCCAAGGGAAACAAGACAGTTTCATTCTGTTAACTAAATTGGATTGGTTCAGTCCAAAAGAAATTCCAACCCTATTGAATTAAAGCTATTCAAATTCCTGGTCAAGCTGAAACCCAGCTTGTAGATGAGGCAACTTGGGCTGTCCCAGCCCCAGCCCCAATAAAATAGCTTCCTTCAAGGAAGATCTTTTGCAGATGGACTTTGGTAGCTCCCTTTGCTACCAGGACCTTCTGTCTACGAGAACTGCATTCTCAGTGCAAAACTCCATAGATCTGCCACTATAGAAGTCAGTGTCTTGGTAAACTGATTTCTATCTAACATTATACTTTCATTTTGCAACTAATATTTTGAGAATGAGTGAATTCTTTCACTCCTAAAACCTGTGGCCGATTTAAAGAGGATTCTTAATATCTCTCTTATAGCCACTAATCTAAATCACTCAAACAGCATCAAGACTTTAATAACTACGTTGCATACCTTTGGGCATAAGCTATATTCAGAAGCATGTGGTGAATGTAGGAGGGATTCATCAAGAATTGAGAGGCATCCTTGGAGAAGATATGCAGGAGCATACTCTTCAATAGGGACCTGAACAGAGATGAATAAAGAAAAGCAGTTAAAGGAGGTCTAATGCCCAGCATCCATTCTATGTGATTTTGTGAATGGGTAACTCCTTCCTTTCTCAGGAGCAATAGGGGAGGGATATGTGGCTCCCTGAGTTGGAAGGAAAAATTGAGATCTCAAGTTTGAGCCTTCCTACTGACAAAGATAATTGGTAGGCTGTCTCATTTGGGAAGGATTCGTAGACCGAGTAGATGCTTGTCTTAGTTGCTCTGATATATTTGATTACTGTATATTATTTTTCAATATTTTGATTAAAGAATCATAGAATCATACGTGCATTGGAAAATGTCCTCAGTTAACCTGATTTAGTTTTAGAAGAGAGAGTTACTAAAGATGGTTTAAGCAGGAAAAAAACACTATTGAGGTCTTCAAGTTTGAAGAGAAATGGTTAGGCTTTAGTTGACTTTTAATTGTATCTGCAACAGCAGGATCTGTTCTACAGAAGCTAAAGGTGATCGTAGCTCTAAGAACCAAATGGAACATTGAGCAATGGGACATTGGGTTGGCAGTTTTAAGACTGATAAGAGAGCTGGTGGTTTTCAAAAAACAGAAAATTAGAGAAACCAGGATTAGGAAAATGCCTTTTTTTTTTTTTTTTTTTTTTAGAATTATTTAACTCATTAAAAAAAACATAAAGAGAATTTCTTGAGGAGACTGGAAAGCTTAACTTTTAATTTTATAAAGAGGGATTTTGGAAGGAGATTATTAAGAGATGACAGAAGATGAAAAGAACTTCTTTCTTAATGAAATTGTCAACCTTTATCTTATGAATGTTGAAGAGAATTCTTGAGAAAAGAAATTAATTGCTATCCTGAGTGAATTGAAATTGTTTTCATAAGTCAAATGCAATTACAAGAAGAGTTAGAGGTAACTCTTGCTTCTTTCTCACAGCTAAAATATGGTAAAAAAAAAAAAATGAACTAAAAATTTATGGCTCTGTGTTATTGCTATTAAAATGTTAATAATTTATAGGTCCAGCAACTATTTATTTAAACCAAGAAGAGTAAGGGTTTTGATATGAGATGTGCAATTATTTGTGGAAAAGAAACCTTCTTTTAGCTTATTGAATAATTATTATTATTGAATGTTGAATAATAATAAAAATTAATAAACTGGGATGGAGGGGTTTAGAGTTTGATGAATGTAGCAATTTAGTAATTAGTGAATTTATTAATCAAGAAATATCCAAAAAACAAAATCAACAAATCAAACATTTCCCCATATTACTGTGGAACTCAAGATGATGAGAATGAATATGCTAAGGAATCAAGTAGCAAACCATAGTGATTTGTGTGTGGTTGGTTTTATGTAATCTCCTTACTTTCATGACCACTTGTTGTTGTTGTTATTTTGCTAAGGCAATTGAAGTTAAGTGACTTGCCCAGGGTCACACAGACAGGAAATATTAAGTGTCTGAGACTAGATTTGAACTCAGCTCCTCCTGACTTCAAGACTGGTGTTCTATGTACTTCGCCATCTAGCTGCTCCTCATGACCACTTATTAAAGGAATCCAAGTATTGGCTAGTCTTGGTAGAATATCTGAGTGAAAAATTCTAGTGACTAAAGGCTGCATTGTGCTACTTCTACTTGGAAACCAAAAATTATGTAATTTTACTGGATTTAAAAGGAGAATAGAGAAATCCTACCTTCCTGTGATCCACATTGAGACAGACTCAGGTGGACATACAACTTATATGAGCAAAAAAATAAAAACAAAAACCACCCATACATTCCCTACACACATTGTTACAAATCTCATTTTTGTATTATGTTTATTTTTATAGTATATTACAAATTCAGCAAAAAGACAACCATATTGATTTTTTAAATACAGTTTGTACCTCTCAAAAATTCTATGCTATCTCTAATACATTTTATTTCAAAAGTAAATGTATATTTCCAGGTTCAAAAATAAAATACAAAAATAATATTCTAATGTCATCAAAAAGTTATTTTTTCATTATTTAAGTACTTTCAACAAATTTATTAGAAAAAAGATGGAAAGGTTTAGATTTCAGAAAAGAAAGGTTTAGATTTCAAAAAAGATGCTTTTGAGATAGCAGCATACTTTAATGTAACATTTAAAGTCTTAAGATTACATTGTGAACACATAAACTAGCAAACTGATTCAGTTTTATGCTGGTTTTAATAATAGAAAAATTTGATTTTAGTGGATTGCTTTTGTGCATATACAAACTAATATTCTTCTAAGGGTTCTTAATAATTATATTTAGGCTTTTTTAAAACTCTTTAAAATGGGATAGATGTTTTCAAATGCTTCATAGATTTCAGAACGTTCTTTGGCACCTGCAAAAAAAAAAAAAAAACAAAGTTAATAATGTATAGTTTTTAAGATAGAACAGATTCTATTTTAAAAACCAAAGTCACAGCTCTTGTGACTCAAACTTCAATATTATTACCAGTTAAATAGCCTAAATACTATGGCTATCTTCTCTTTAGTTGTCTTATAGTAGGAAAATAACATGGCTATATGTGCAGTATAAAGTTGAGAGGACACGACTATTTTAGTTCATAGGATACCAGTTAGAAGAGATATCAGTGGTCAATGAGTCCAGTCTACACTACAAAGAGACTCTATTTAAAACATTCACGCAAATTGTTATATAGTCTTTGCTTAAGAAACATTAGTGAAGATAAGCCTACTACTTCCCTACTTTTGGACATTACTGCAAAAAAAAAAAAAAATTCCCTGAAATCAATGCTATGCATTTTTCTTCCCTATCTTATCTCCATAATTTATATATATACATTGGGTCCCATATATGTCCACTCTAGGTTCAAGGCATTCTATGGGTAACAATAGCTTACATATTCCTTCCTGTATATTCACTTGTATATTGACACAATTTGCTTGTAGCAAAGGCAAAGATAAGATGGCATAAAATATACAGTATTAACAAAACATTCTCTCCACAAACTACGGTTGTACTCTCCCACAAATACAACAAAAACAATGGGAAGAATCTATCTATCTATCTATCTATCTATCTATCTATCTATATGTATATATATATATATATATATACATACACTGAATACACTATTAGAGGAAGATATACACACCATGGTGTGTTGAAGTCAACCCATACTGAATTAAGAGAGGCAATTAAAAGCATTTATAACTGAGAAATCAGCAAATACTGCATATCATAGTCTGATTTATTTTTCTTATTTATAATTACGAAAGTAGAATGGGATAAAGAAGGAGGGAAAGGGTGAGGGGAAAGGATATGAGAGGGATCCTTGGAGGTAAGTCAAGGTCCCAGGTAGAAGTAAAGCAGAAGATTCCTATCAATATGGATAGGAAATAAGAGATACATGCAAACATAATAATAATGATCAGGAGTAGAATTTAGTACAAAAAGAGGCAGTAATAGTAATTATTGCTATCAAAGTTAAAGCTAAACTATATTTAATCAAAAGAGAAAACATAAGTAAATTATATTATATGTCAGCCATATTTACCAGTATTGTTTTTGACTATTTAAAATAACTTGATAGTGTAAGGTTGGAATATTGCTGTTGTAGGAAATGGTGAGTTGGTAAAATCAGAAAAATATAGAAAGATGAGGATTTGTGAAGGATATTATCCATTTTCAGAGAAACAAAGGGCAAACAAATATAGTTCAGTATTACATAAATGTGCATGAAAGTATTTGTGAATATATATGTATATAGAGATATACAGTCCCCTCCATTCTACCATGGGGAACCCCTTCAGGAAAATTTTAATTACAACAAATATCATCAGAAATTAAGATTCAATGTAAATTTTTTTTAATGTCTAGAGAATAGTACAGAAATAATGGACTAGTCACAGAACATTTTATATAATGAATAATTCTGGAGAGGTGATATCTATCCCACAAGTTTGTGATGCTGCTTTATATGGTATTATATAGTCACACTGAATTACATTTTTTGGTTTGTTTAGTTGTTTTTCAGTCATGTCCAACTCTTTATAACTTCATTTGGGATTTTCTTGGCAAAAATACTGGAGCAGTTTGTAATTTCTTTCCCAGCTCACTTTACAGGTGAGGAAACTGAGGCAAACAGGGTTAAGTGAATTCTCCAAGGTTACACAGCTAGAATTTGAGGCCAGATTTTAATTCAGAAGGTGAGCATTCCTGACTCCAGGACTGACACTCTATCTGACAGGGTACAACTTCTGGGGGAAATATGGCAATAATTTTAAGGTCCCATGACTATTCTATCATTTTAACAATCTGTCCATCAATGATTGTAAACGTCTTCTGGTCTAGGAATATAATAATATTTCTTCCCTTAGACTTTAAGGAAGATATATTAGTGATCCTGAAACCCTCTGACCTTAGAGTGCTATTGTTTTAACAATCTGTCTGTCAATGATTCTAAAGTCTTCTGGCCTTAGAACAGTCCTACAAACATTGCTGACAGTCAGATAGATAATCTTTTGGTCAGTGATAACCAAGTTCCTGAAACAATAGTAAATAGACTACCTCTCAAACTACCTGTAAGCTGTGGTCTAACCTTGTCTTATAAATCTATCTTCTTGCTTGCTCTTGGTCCTTTGTTAAATTCTTTTGGAACTTTCAATTGATGTTACAATTACAATAACCTTTGTCCCTTGACTTGGAGATAGGTTCAAACCTTCAAATTTTTTTGAGACACCTCGTGACAACAGTCTATTACCCCAACCTTTTTTAAGTTTCTTTTTTGAATCTTAACATATCTACTGAGTCATTTAGTTTTATTTACTAAGCACTTTTTGACATTAGCTAAATTACCTTTTATTTTTCCAATTCCTCACCAGTACTTCCCTCTTCTATCATCTTCCCCATACTATTAATGGTTATTAATGTGCTGAACTTATGATCATAAAATAGATTGGTTTTCATCTTGAACCTGGATCTACAAAGAGATTATGAGAGAAAAGGAAAAATCAATTCCACAACTCCCAACTGCAGGAAGCTAGAAAGTAGGAAAGGGTGTGTGTGTGTGTGTGTGTGTGTTGTAATTGCTAGAAAAAACCTCAGAGAATCAGCTAATGATGCGGAATACACAAAACAGAGTATGCTGAAAATCCAGTATTTGAAATTTGCAAAAGTTACCCAGTTTGATGATAGAAAAATTGCTAATATCTGTATGAAGTCCCTAACTACTCTACCTTTCAGTAGGAGGTATTTACTTTTATTTCAAGATAGGAGAAAGATAGGAGCAGCTACTGGGATCTAAGATATAGTTCTTATAGTGTTATTTGATGTTTCAAACTGTCAGTGTGACATCTTACTGTTGCTATAACTATTGCTTATATGCAAGGAAGGGGGAAAGGAAGAAGCATTTATATAATGCTTATTATGTTCCAGGCAACATGCTAAGCACTTTTTACAAATATTTTCTCATTTGATTCTCACAACAATCTTGCAAGGTAAGTGCTTCTATTATCCCCATTTTACATAAAAGAAAACTGAGGCAAACAAAAGTAAAAAAGAGACTTTCTCAGGGATACATAGTTAATATCTGAAGTCATATGTGAACTCAGGTTTTCCTGATCCAGATCCAGAACCCTATTCATTGAGCTACCAAATCTAAGGACTTAAAAAAACATTGCCAACCCCTATGTCCAGCATTCTGATTAAATAAAAACTGATCTTTCATAAAGAGGCACCTAAGAATATGCTGAGGAAATAGAAAGATTTTTTTTGTGGGGATGTCCATAAGGATAGGCCATTGAGGTCCATGGATCAGTTAGACACTGCTGCAGGGAGTTAAGGTAGATCATCTTGGAGATGACCTAATGGGCACAGCCATTCCTCTTGGAAGGTGTTAAAAGGTGTTTAAAATGCAGGCTATGAAAGCATTAGGGCTTCATATACTAATTGACAAAGGCCACACATACATGGGCTACATAAGAGAGCCTGGAGTTTGGTAAGAAAGTTGTGTGTGATGACAGCAAAGCAGATACGTGGTCTCCAATGTGGTTAAATCCAGAGAATAGTTCTAACAAGTACTTACATTGGTTTATTTGAGATACTAGTAACACAATTTAAGCAGTAAGCTAGAATTCAATATTTGTATATTTTAACCATGTAGTTTGTGTCAAGGCTTATAAAAAGATAAATACAAGAGGTGGCAGAAAATGGGCTCAGATCACTGGTTTCTTTAACTCAGAAATAAATTCAGCAAATAGTTGATTTGGTGACTCTCTGGTACCTAAAAATAGAAGAACTAGTGGAGGTAGAAACTCAATTGGTAGATAAAAGTGTTTTTATAGCAATAGTGGGATGGGGGATAGGTTTCAGATAAAGAACACAGAATCCACAGTACTGATTCCTGATCTTTTCAAGAATTGTCATAGAATAATACCCTCTCAGAAATCATGTAAAAGAACTACTATTCAATAATATCATTACAGAATTCCAGTCAGTATGTAATGATCAAGGAAGGTAGAAGCCTTTATAAATGCCTACTAAGTGGCAAGCTCTGTAATAAACATTTAACAAATATTATCTAATTTGATCTTCACAAATATCATGTGAAGGAGCAGCTAGGTGGCACAGTGGATAGAGCATCAGCCCTAAAGTCAGGAGGACCTGAGTTCAAATGTGACCTCAGATACTTAATACTTCCTAGCTGTGTGACCTTGGGAAAGTCACATAACCTCAAATGCCTAAACAACCCCCCCAAATTATCATGTGAGCTAGATGTTATTGTTACTCCCATTTTATATCTGAGGAAACTGAAGCATACAGAGATTAATTAATTTGCTGAGGGTCACACAGCTAGTAAGTGCCTAAAGCTGGATTTGAACTCAGTTCTTTCTGATTCCAGACACACTGCTCTAGCCGCTGTTCCACTCAGATGCATTTTTAAATACTTTTATAGAAAAGCAAGTTATTCTGCCACATTTGTTTTGATAATTCAAATTTGTTTAAATGTGATTGATCTATTAAGGAACAATCTGACCACAACACCAATTTCATGTTTGCTTATGTATTATTTCCCCTGCATGGAAAAGCTAGAACACAGAAAGTTGCACTCAGCTAAACTGAGCCTTGTAGGAATTTTAGGGATTATTGAAGAATAGTTACAGTGGCTTGAAGATAAAGAATAAAATGTTGAACCAGGCAGTTTCTATTTTATCCTCTTGTGTCATCTGTATGGGCTTAAAATATAAATCCAAATTCTGCTGCTTTGCTAGCCTTCTCCTTTCATACAAAATAATCTGGATGTTACACATTTTACTATATTCAATATCTTAGCACCTGTCTTCAAGTCACTGCAACCATGTGAGACTAGTGGCACAAAAACCTAGAGAGCAAAAACTATTCAGGAGGATAAAAGATATAATAATGTCAAATGCTGCAGAGGTCATGCAAAATTGGCTTGAGAAAAGGCTATCAAGATATGATAACTGTGATAGCCCTGGTAACCTTGAAGAGGAGATTCCACTGAAAAATGAGGTCAGAAGCCAGATTGGATAATTTCATAGAAAATAGGGACAAACTATTAGTACCAAATTTAGATAATTTTTTCAAGAAATTTAGCTGAGAAGGGGAAGAGAAATGTGGGATAATTGCTAGTGAGGATTATAGGGTTTTATGAAGGGATAGAAATAAAATATATCGGTATACTATGCCAGTACTTCAAAATGCCCTGTATTGCTTGCTAAGTAATAAATGGCTTTCCGTTCTGGATATGTCAGATTCTTATACAGAGAGACAAAAGAGCTATTCTGGGTCAGGCCTTGCTTAGGTTAGTCCAAGGGAATATATGAAGTAGTCTAGTCACAAAATGGAATAAAACCAACTTTACTCATGATGAAAAAAGATAATCAGATAAAATGCAGTTTACTTCCTTCTGCTTCCACATTCATGAACTGTCACACTAAGTCAGGAAGGCATTTCTTCCCCTCTCCCCCAAGTCAGTGGTAACTATGAAACTTTCAATACTGAGTACCCAAAATTTGGATTCCTCCCCCCCTCCCTTGCAAGAAAATCAGACAAATGATAATTTCAAGATCTGCTTTATCTTCCCTTTTAAGGGAATTAATGCAGCCTACATAAAACAGGAGAAATGGCTCAGTGGAGAAAGTGTTGGGCCTTGAGTTCAAATCCAGCCTCAGACACTTTATGTCAGGGTAAGTCACTTACCATGTCTGTCTTCATCCACTGGAGAAAGAAATGGCAAACTTCTACTCCAGGATGTTTGCCAAGAAAGGCCCATCGACAGAATCGGTGCATTATGGTCCAGGAGCCACAAAGAATCAGACATAACTGAACAACAATGTAAAATGGTACCTGTTTTATACTGCCCTTCTCTTACCCTATGTCTAATGGAGCCCAGTCATGAATGACAAAGTAGACCCTTCTCTTTTAAGGAATAAGCAGCAGCAGAAAGCCTTGTGAGACAAGAACCATTAGCTTCAGGTAAGCACACAGAATTAGGGAAGCATATTAACTCCAGGCAGTGTCTGGAGGAAGAGCCAGTCAGCATATGGAAAGAAGGAATGATAGACACAGTGGACCATGGTAGCAAAGGAGCCATGCAGAGCTGGGAAAGCTACTGGAACAGGCAGCTGCCATAGAGAACAGATATCAGCATTTCAGGACCAGCACTGCATGAATAGTCAATGCACAAGAGAATTGGGGAGGCCTCACATTGTCTGAACAAGTCAGGACTCCCAGATCAGAGCTAATGACTTTTTCCCCCTTTCCTCCCCTCTGTATCCATTTAATCTCCCTTTCTCTGCAAGAGAGGGGACAATCTGATATTTTTCTCAGGGTGAGAGAGGAATGACAACCATGATTAGTTGTGCAACATAATAATACACTATTTTAAAATCTTAAAAAAAGTCCAGAATAGAAAATCCTAATATTGTTGATTTTAAAAAAGCACTGTTAAAAAAAGCAGTTGTAAAGGCATTATGCCATTCATCCATATACACACTGAGAACATTTCTTGAAAGTTGCAACCAAAAAGATAATTTTGTTCAACTTTTTTGATATCAAATGAATCATGATATAAAGACACATAAACTTTCTAAAAATGTTTGTTACTGTCAAGCAGTATGTCCCACAAAGTCATAGGAGCATCTTACTAAGCATGTTCAAAGAGAAAACAATGGCTCACTCATACCCAGTCCCCCTCAGCAAATCACTTTGGCTATCTGGCTTATAGTGTTAGCCTGAATGGCAGAAGACAGATCCTGGTTCGTTTAAATTCTGCTTTTGGAAACCATAAACAAAAACAACCTTGGAGGCAATTTAGTCCAACTTTCATTTTATAGACAAGAAATCTGAAGCTCAGATTGCAATGAGGTGGCACAGTGAATAAACCTGTTGTTAGGAAGACCTGAATTCAAATCTAGCATCAGACACTTACTAGCTCTGTGATCATGGCAAATCACTTTACATTTTTCAGCTTTAGATTTTTCAATTGTAAAATGTAGATAATAAATAGTACCCATTTCCCAGGGTTGTTGGAAGATTCAAATGAAATAATATATGTAAAACAGTTGGCATAATGCCTAGCACTGCTTATTTTCTTCCTCTCAGCCCTTCCTCAGGATCTCACACAAGTTAGAGTCAAGATTCAAACTCAACTAATCAAGCATTCTTTCTCTTCCAACAAGTTAAATCCAAGTAGAAAAAGATTCCCTAATTATAGGGTGGCCTTCTAGATGCTCATGTTTTCAGGACTTATAATAGTAACTATGCTAATTTTTAAAAGCTCCAGAATACTACAGGACTTTCTCAAAAAGATCTATAATTTTTAAAAATTAGGCTAATATAGCAAATCAGTTAACCCTGCTTCTTCAGTTTCCTTATATGCTAAAAGAACTGAAGAAGGAAATGTTAAAACATTCCAGTATCTTTGCCAAGAACTGCCTCCCTCCCAAAAAAAGGAGAGTATGAAGAGTCACACATGACTGTAATATCTGAAAAACAAACAACCCCCCCAAAAAAACCCAAACCAAACCAAAACAAAAACACTTGGAGTGTTGTCTGTAAAATCCTGGAATGCAAAGATAGAATGTAAAAAGGAGAAGTATCTGATCCTTTCTTTGGCCTTTGGAATTTGGAGCACAGTCACTCTTCTCAGACTACCCATGACTTGTTCTCTCACTTGACAAAACTACTCCTCAGTCAATATCCTTATTCTACTAAGTATGTTGAAGGAGAAAACAATGGAAAGAAGACAACATTGCTCATTCATAGCCAGTCCCCTACAGCAAATCACCATGGCTACTTGGCTTAACAGTGTTAGCCTGAGTGGCAGAAGACAAATCCTGGATCCAGTTTAAATTCTGCTTTTGGGAAGCATAAACAAAAGTATTAATAATCAAAATCACAAGATTCTCTCTAGTATAGCTGAGTCACCAACGTAAGTTTAAAATGATAGCTATTTTAAACAGTAGGGACATACCTGACTTTTTCTTTGTACCAAGTCTAACCATTCACTAGCTCACTCTTTCTTTCTTTCTTTTTTTTTTTTTTAAATTATTTTATTTATCACTCTTACTTCTTGCAAAAACAAAGATTGAATCAGGACCAAGGTTTTTCCCTCTTTCTGTTTCTTCAGTCAGAAATCAACTGGTATAGGCAATCTTTGTCAAAGATTCATTCAGCCAGGATGGCTAAGATCTAATCAAAGACAGAAAAAGAAATTCTAAGTTTAGATAAATGGGTGGATTCCTGCTCATAGTGTTTAGTCATATAGGTCTGGGAAAATGTGGATTCTCCCTTTTGTTAGACATAGAACTCAAAAAGTCTTTTTGACAAAGATTTGGGTAGGCAGTGTCACATATCTCAAAACTCTCTTTTTTAGACAGTCCACCCTCTTATTTTAATAATCACTCTCTCATTTGATGTTAACCAATCAGACTTGATTACGATCCTCAAGAACACCTGCTTCCTAGGGCATATAAACGGTGAGCTCTCTGCTGCGAGGCAGTACTTTAGCTTTTATTTCTATTGAAAATACCTCCTAGTGCATCTCAGTGTCTCCAAACTAAAGACTGCTTGTGCACTGCTTCTGCTCCTTTCTCTAAAAAACTACTCTCTTCCCAAATTCTCTTCTCAGAAAGAGCTACTTACTCTGTCACACACTTTCTTTTTGGCTGAGGCAATTGGGGTTAAGTGACTTGCCCAGGGTCCCACAGCTAAGAACTGTTAAGTGTCTGAGGCCAGATTTGAACTCAGATTTTCCTGATTCAGTGCTAGTGTTCTATCCACCACATCAACTAGCTGCCCCAACTGTCACACACTTTGACAATTCCAAGAAGTTCATATATCCAGGTTGCAGAGACATTTTGAATGTAGCATTAACAATGTACACAAGAAACTCCAAGAAACTCCAAAGGATATGATGGCATAGAGAATTCTAGCTAGTCAATTAAAATTAATTTAAATAATTAATAACCAGTAAAGTTGTGGAATATAAAATAAATCCTCATAAATCAAAAGAGCTAGGAAGAGAAATTCTATGCAAAAATAAATACAGAAGCTTGAAAATATATGGCATTCTATTTGCCATGATTTACACAGAGACTATGAATCCAAGTATAATATCTCCTTTGTGTAATAAAGTCAAACCTAGATGATTGGAAAAACAAATTGGTCGTGGTTAATTAGAGACAATATATTAAAAATGATGCTGCTAGCCAAATTTATTTTCTTATTCAATGCTGTATTATTCAAACCCTTGAAATTATATTTTATAGAGACAGAAAAATAATAACAAAATTCATATGGAAAAAGTAAAGGTCAAGAACCTTAAGGGCAATAATGAAAAGAAATGGGAATGTAGATCTCAAACTATACTACAAAACAGTAATCATTCAGTTTTGAGAGAGAAAAAGAGTGAGGGAGAAGTCAATTAAATATATTAGAGAGAGATATAACAGATAGAATCAAAGAAACATAGTAACATACTGTTGATAAATTCAAAGTTACTAAGGGAGGGCTTACTATTGAACAAAAACTGCTGGAAAATTAGAGTCTGGCAAAAAGTCAAGTTAGATCAATAACTCACACAATACATTGAAATAAATTCTAAACAGATACCCAGACTAGATATAAAGTATTACACCATAAATTAGAGGAAATAAACAATAAACAAATAAGAGAGGAAGAAATTGGAAGAGTTTATGACCAAACAAATGATTTACAAAAAAAAGGTTGCTCAAGGATAAATGGATTGTGTCAATTATGTGTCAATTACATAAAATGTAAAATTTTGTACAAATATAATGTAGTGAAAGGCAAAATAGAAAACTGGGGGGGGAGTTTTGTGGCAAATTTCTCATGTAATAGATTCAAAGGCCTCATAACTAAGACATATATAAAGAACTTATTCCTTAATAGATAAATGGTCAAAGGATATGATCAGGCAGTTTTCTTTTTTTGTTTTTGGTACTTAATAGTATTTCCCTTCCCCCCTCTTGCCAATTACATGAAAAGATAGTTTTCAACATTCATTTTTGTGAGATTTGGGGTCCCAAGTTTTTCTCCTTCTCTGCTTTGACCCCTCCCCAAGATGGCAAGCAATCTGATAGAGGTTATACATGCATAATTATGTTAAACATATTTCCACATTAATTGTTTTGTAAAAGAAGAATCAGAATGGGAAAAATCACGAGAAAGGAAAAAAAAAAAGTGAAAATGGTATGCTTTGATCTTCATTCTGATTCCATAGTTCTTTCTCTATATATGGTTAATATTTTTCATCATGAGTTTTTTAGAATTGTCTTGGATCATTATATTGCTAAAAGGAGCCAAATCTATCATAGTTGATCATCACAACAATGTTGTTATTTCAGTATACAATGTTCTCCTGGTTCTGCTCATTTCACTAAGCATTGATTTATGGAAGTCTTTCCAGGTTTTTTGAAATCTGTTTGTTCATCATTTCTTATAGCACAATCAATATGCCAAAACTTGTTCATCCTTTCCCCAACTGATGGGCATTCCCACAATTTCCAATTTTTTTGCCACCATAAAAAGAGCTGCTATAAATATTTCTTGTATATGTGGTCTATTTCTCTTTTTTATTATCTCTTTGGGATATAGATCTAGTGTCTATATGGTGCTATTTCTGGTTCAAAGGGTGTGTATGCACAACTTTAAATGATTGGATCAGTTCACAACTCCACCAACAATGCATCCAATTTCCCCTCATCTTCTCCAAAAAAGAAGTTCACACTTAAAACATGCAGTTTTCAAATGAAGAAATCTAGGTTATCAATAACAATGTGAGAAAATGCTTTAAAATACTAGGATAGAAATGCAAATTAAAGCCACATAAGTCCTATTTCATATCCATCAGATTGGCAAAGATTACAAAAAAGGAAAATAACAAATATTGGAAGAACTAAGAAAAAAAGAGGTATAATAATGCATTATTGGTGAAGCTGCAAATTGGTCAAACTGTTCTGGAAAGCAATTAGGAATTATGCTCCCAAAGTTACTAAACTGTGAATTTCTTTTTACTAAGCTAGTAATCCTGTGCCTTCAAAGTAACCAAAGAAATAGGATCTGGAAACTAAAGGAGTGTTTGTTGTCTTATTGGAACCTGAACCAAAATGTATAAGAATGTCATAGAACATTATTGAAAAAAAAAAAAAAGATGAAACTGATAGTTATAGAAGAAACTAGGAAGACTTTTATGAAATGATACAGAGTAAAATGAAGACAACTTATTAAAAAAAATTCAATGATTACATAATAGAGAAAAACAACTTTGAAAGGCTTTAGAACTCTGATCAGTGTACTGATAAACCATTAATCCAAAAAGAGAAAGAAGAAACATGACATACTTAAATGATTAACTTAAAATCTAAAAAGAGAAATCTATTTTTGGACATGGCCAATGTAAGAATTTGTTTTTTTCCAGACTATGCAGGTAAGTATTGAGGGGCTTTGTTTTTAGGATTTTTCTTTTCCCTCTCTTATACATTTGTTAAATGGAAGTAGTATAGAGAGAACAGAAGAGATTAATAAGAATTCTAAAAAAGAATGCCTATCATTCAGATTATGTGTATTTGGTTGGGCAACCCACTTAATTAGTTGATCAATTCATATATTTTAGATAGGCACTATAAAGCTGTGCCCAGAATTTAAGAGGACAAAGACAGTATGACAGATCGAATTTAAAAACTTGTATATAATTAAAAAAAATAATTCTGAACTCAACACATTAAAAACAAGGATTTTCATATATATGTATAGCAGAACATAAATTATATAAGAAACCATGAATCAGCATTTTATAATAGTTACTTTAAAAAAAAGTTTATAATAAATCCCATGTTGTTTTCCTACTTGTCCATACTTTGTTCTCTTCTGTGAATTGAAAATAGGTTGATGATTTTGATTAAAATCAGTATTGTTAACACTACTTTCCCTCTAACTGAACCTCCTCCTTCTCCTTCCTTAGTTAAAACAGAGAAAGAGAAAAAAAATTTCTAGTAAATAAGAATAGTCAAGCAAAAACAGATCCAATGGCCAGGTCTACAAAATGTATGTCTCTGTTCCTTGTCACCTGTCAGGAGTGGATTATATACTTCACTATAGGTCCTCTGAAAAAAATGATGACTACTGATCAATGTAGTCCTTCTTTTAAGTTTTTCTTTTAAGTCCTTCAAAGTTATTTTTCTTTACAATGTTGTCCCTGTGTAAATTATTCTCTTGGGCCTCCTCCTCTTCTTGTTCTTAATCTTCAATCTCTGCTTCAGGAAGGAAGCTTATTTTGCTTGTATTTACTCTCCAGTATTACCTTCTCTGTTAACTCCTCTCTTTATCAGTGTATATCCCTGTTGAGTTTGCTATATTTTGATACCAAACACTCACTCACTTACTGACTCCCTCCCTCTCTGCCTCACCCCATCCCATGCACACTGAATCTTCCTGTATTCATTTTAGATGAGTGAGATTACTGTGTTGCCCAATTCTCCCCTTTTTTCCATATTCTTTTCATGCAACTCAATGAAGAGAAATAACATTTTATCCTCCTTCTTCCTCCTTCCCACATAAACACATTATTGTGTTAAAGGTCTTGTATACAAATACCTCTTTAAACTCTCAGAAGAGAACCAATCCTCTGTTTTTCTTTTTAAAATTTCTACATATCTTTGAGGAAATCAGGGTTTCTTCTTCCTCTATTAGAATAGCTCCTTCTAATTTCTCTAATAAATTTACCTTTCTATGTCTCTTTATTTTGCATCCCAAAGTTCCTACTCAGCTTTAATCTTTTCATCAGAAATATTTAAAAGCCCTTTATTCCACTAAAGATCTATTTCTCCCCTTATAGGATTATATTCAGCTTTGTAAGATGTATTGTTCTTGATTATAAACTCATATCTTTAATCTTTTGGAATACTGTATTCCAATATCTCTCATTTGTAGTAGAAGCTTTCAGATCTTATATGATCCTAACTGTGGTTACTTAATACTATTTCTTTTTGGATGCTTACAATATATTAAAATTTGATGTAAAAGTTCTAGATTGGGGGAAGTGATACATGGTGGTAGTTTTTCTTTTGGGAATTCTCTCAGAAGGTAGTTGGTAAGTTCTTTTCATTTTTCTATTCCATAATGTGCTCTTGTTTGGATATAAATCCTTCCCTTATCCATAGATCTGATGGGTAAAATATTCTATAATCCCCAAATCTGCTCATATCATATCACCCATTTTTATCTTATCTTGATATTCGATGTGAGAGAATGAGCTATATATAATGTCTGCCAAACTGTTATCCACTTTCCCCAGCAATTTTTGTTTTATAGCAAGTTATTGTCCCCAAACCTAGGATCTTTGGGTTCATCAAACAGTAGATTACTATAATCATTTTTCCAGACCTCTGATAAAGTTAGAACTAGAATGGTAGCTCAGTGGAATAGATTAGGTACAAATTACATTATAATAAATGACCATAGTAATCTAATATATGATAAACCTCTGTAGTATATGATAAAGCTTTTGAGACAAAAAATCATTATTTCACAAAAACTGCTGGGAAAACTGGAAAACAGTATGACAAAAACTAGATATAGACCAAGATTGTTTACCAAGATAAGGTTAAAATGGGTACATGATTTACCCTAACCTTAAGCAAAACAAGAGAGCACTGAGTAGAATTTAGGACCAAAGAAGAGAGAGAGAACATTATAAAATATAAAATAAATAATTTTGATTAAATAAGCTTAAGTCTTTTTTGTCACAAACAAAACTAATGCAACCAAAATTATAAGGAAAGTGGAAAATTGAGAAAAAAATTGAAACAAGTATCTCTGATAAAGGCTCCATTTTTCACATAGAACTGAAACAAATTTGTAAAAATACAAGTCATTCCCCAATTGATAAATGGTTAAGAGACATGAACAAGCATTTTCTAAGAAATCAAACCTATTTGTATTCATGTAAAAATGCTCTAAATCACGATTGATCAGAGAAATTTAAATTAAAAGAATACTAAGGTACCATCTCACACTTATCAGAATGGCTAATATCACACACAAAAAATGTTGGATTTTGAAGGGGATGTGGGAAAACTGGGAGACTAACGCATTGTTGGTGGTGTCGTGAACTGATCGAACCATTCTAGGAAGCAATTGTAGACTATGCCCAAAGAACTATGAAACTATACCCATCCAGCAATAGCACTGTTACATCTATATCCCAAAGATATCCCCACAATGTAAAAGAGCCTCTTTGTACAAAAACATTTGTAACAGATCTTTTTGTGGTAGCTAAGAATTAGAAATCAAAGGGATAAACTCACTTCCAGTTGATCAATGATGGACAGAGGTAGCTACACCCAGAGAAGAAACACTGGGAGGGGAATGTAAATTGTTAGCACTAATATCTGTCTGCCCAGGTGGCATGTACCTTCGGATTCTAATGTTTATTGTGCAACAAGAAAATGATATTCACACACATGTATTGTACCTAAACTATATTGTAACACATGTAAAATGTATGGGATTGCCTGTCATCGGGGGGAGGGAATAGAGGGAGGGGGGGTAATTTGGAAAAATGAATACAAGGGATAATATTATAAAAATATATATATATATGTGTGTGTGTGTGTGTGTGTAAATATATATATATGTATAATGCAGAACTGTGAATTACTTAGCTATTCTCATCAATACAACAATCTAAGACAATGTCAAAGGGCTAAAGATGAAGTATAATATCTGTCTCCAGAGAAAGAACTGATATTGATTGAATACAGATTGAAGTATACCATTTTTCACTTTCTTTCATTTTCTTCCTTTTCATACTAAATGACTAAAATGGAGATGTTTTACATATTTGCACATGCTTACCATCTCAGGGAGAGGGAAGAAGAGATATTTAGAATTTAAACTTTAAATAAAAATGTAAAAAACTTGGAAAAATAAATAGCTCCCAAAAAGAAATTCTTGACCTTTTATTACCCAAATTAATTTTGTTATTTTTTTCTATTTCTATGAAATAATTCTTTGTTAGTGTGGCATGGCACTGAAAAAGTAAATTAATTTAGGTAGTATTGTTGTTTTTATTGGCAAAGTCTAATCATAAGCAATCAATAACTTTCCACTTATTTAGGTTTGGCTTTATCTTCAGAAACAGAATACAACAGTGTTATATTTACATAATTCTGTATGCCTTTGCAGATATAGAATGTTACATATTTTATACAATCTGTAGTTATTTTAAGTTTTGGTGAGAATATTAAGGAATGCTAATGATTTATATTTGTTTTATATCTTCTTGCAGTTTTGCTGAATTTTGTTCAATTGATTTGTACTCTAGGACTCTTTTCCAAGTAAACCATCAAATCATCTGCAAAATGTGAACATTTTGTTTCCTCTTTACCTCAGCTTATCTTCAATTTCTTTTTATTGTATTACTGATGTAGCTATTATTTAAAATATACTAAAATACAGTAATAGTGATAATGAGCATCTTTGTTCTGCCCTTGATCTTACTGTAAAGATGCTTAGTTTATTTGCATTCTGGTTCTAATAGCTATAGTCAGCCTTCATTTTTGTTTTATTGAAATATAGAATAGAGGCTTGTAAAGGGCTGAAACTCTGAATAGGTGCACTGGAATCAGATAACCGTTCACTTAAGGCTAATTACTTATTGGACAATACTCTAGCTTGGAAAATGGCCCTTCCCACTATTCTGTACTGGCTTGATCTTTTGGTGTATACAGATAATTGTAGGAGGGATTAGGGGGTAAAGTAAAACAAGCCAGAGCCACTTTGGTGGTGAATGAGGAGAAGGGAGGTTGGTAGCTGGAGAGCTTGTGGTGGTTTCATCCATTTCCTTTGCTTCTCCCCCTAAAGACCAAGGACTTTTGCTGATCCTGACTCTGGTTGATCCTGGGGTCAACAGGGAGCTAACTCAGTCTTCACAGAGATCCTTCAAAAAATTAATGGTTTTCAAGGAGACCAACAATTCAATTCTCTCAATCTATTTTCCATGTAGAGATGTTTTATATCAACTATTTTACATTTTCTTCAGTCATTTTCAATCTTTTGGTTTTATTCAAATATTATTTTGGAATGGAATCAATGATTTCTCCTTAACCTATTTAAGTTTTCAGAGTTCCTTTAGCTGGTTGTTTTCTTTCAAATTCTTTCCTAAAGAGCTTTTATTTCATTTTTTATTTCTTGCTTTATTTCTTCTAGATATTTATGTAGTTCTTGTGAAAAGTCCATTTTTTTCTTTGAGTTTCTGTTTGTAGTTGTTACGCTTTGTAGGTTGGATTTGGGGCATTTCTTGATATCTATGGGTAGATTGCTTTTTTTTCTCATAAATTTCAAAGGTATCCTGAAGGGTCAGGATATCTCTCCTCATTAGCTTGAATCCCTAATCAATGTTTCCTGTTATTGTCAGCAACCTATCACTAGCACCACAATTCCATTTAACCACTTTGCATCAGTTAGTTTTTACAAAGGGATATTTACTTTGAAGATAGTAAACCAAGAATAGAAGTATACATATTTCACCCAACACCTTCAGAGCATTTGTGCATTATACCACCTTGGTTTTTGGAAGAATGGACTCAAAGAATAGCTTAGTTCCTTCATAGTATCACTTTCACCAAGCTAACATCCAAATGTGGTATTCCTGCCAGAGAGTTCTTGTCCCAGTTACCAATGAACTTGAGTCTCAAAGGTTGGTCATTTACAAAGGTCATCTTTTGCTCCTTTGGGCACTGATGCTGTGTTGGCTATACCACCCATTCTGGATTCTAACTCCTAAATTCTTGTGGCTTTCTCTCTTGACCTTTTGAGACTCTCAAATTTAAAGACTTAATTCTCTACCTTAAAATGGAAAACAATAATTAAAAAGTCCAAGGACCAAGGCTTCTTTTTCAGGACCACATGACTTGAAGGGAAAAGGGTTTTCCTACTTATATCATGGTCTCTCACAAGACAATATGAAAAAGTCACCAAGATCCACTAAAGTAAAAGGGGAGATGATTGATGTTGACAAATCTTTTCTGATTCTTCTAAAGCAATCAAAATGCATTCTTTTTACCAACTGATTAGCTGATCAGAATAAGTTATAAAATCTCTCTCTCTCTCTCTCTCTCTCTCTCTCTCTCTATATATATATATATATATACATATACATATATATGTATATATATATATATATATATATATATATATATATATATATATATATATATATATATGCTCCACCGTTCCTCCAAAGCATTTCTCTTAGAAATCATCACATATCTCTTGGAAGCAAAGTTCCTATAGCACCCTCTATGTGGAGACATTTCCTCAATTGAAACTAATAGAATCTGTACACGTAATGAGTCAAATTCTACTAATCAGTCATTTCTTTGGTTTACTAATCTCTAGAAAGATGTATATTCTTTGGCTTAGTTCTCAAATTAGAGCTTTGTGCCAGGGCCAGAGTTTACCCCAGTTGGATTTCTGGATGGAGTGGTTCTTGCTGTTTGATCTTACCCTGGGTTATTTCATTGACTTCTCTTCTAGGGTTAGATCTTGGTTTTTGATTTGAGGTTCAGAGTGCTGGTTCTTCAGATCATTCTACAGCATTTTAGAAGAGAGTGCTAAGCATTTTGGGGCTCCTGGACACCTGGGAAAATCCAATTTGGGTGTTGCCATGCCATACTGGTGGCTGGCATTCTTGGTAGCTTCTGAAGTCCCCACTTTGTGTCTCTAACGGCTTTAGTTTTTAATGAAGCCCACTTACTCTTACCTCTGAATATAGAGCCCTAAGGGCTACACGTTTTTTTACTAGCCAGTCCTCTGATCATGCTGGGAGGACCTTTGGGTTTTTTTTTTTGCCCCACACTGGCACTTTTTTTTACCCCCAGTTTTTCTTTTCCTATTGTTTTATGAGCAGCTGGGTTGGGGTTTTTTTGGGTTGCAGTTTTCTGGAGTAGAAGTTGTCCACTTATAGTAGTTTTTCTCAGTGGATTTCTTGATTATTTGTTCTGGTACATATTTCAAGAGTTTGCTTAAGTAGATATATGGAAGCTGGGTTACTCTATCTCCATTCATTCAGTAATGCTGGGACAGCACTTTCAATGGTATTAGAGAACTTTATGCCATAACTCTCTTTTAAAACATTTTCTTGGTAATGCTATATGGGTATCGTTCATGCAACATTTTGGTCTCTGAAGAAGAAAAAAATTGGGGTGATTCAAAAGACAACTTTAAGATTTCTGGTGGGTGAGAGCTGAATGTAGAATGTTATCAATCATGACTTGGAAAAACACATGAACAAAAAACTTGCAGGGAGAATTAGAAAATACAAGATGGATATAGACAAAGCACTACATTGCTATCCATGAAATCAGAACTAGAGGAGGGCTTCTAGGTAGATCCTTCATGAAGAATCTTTTTTTTTTTTTTTTTTTTTTTTAAAAAATTATTTATTTTTAAGGTTATACATGTACTTTTTTTTTTTTTTTTTTTTACATTTCCATATGAGTTGTGTTTGGGAAAGAAACATCACCATAAAAAGAGAAAAAACCTCAAGAAAGAAAAAAAAAAGGTAAAAATAGTGTGAATTGATCCACATTCAACCTCTGTAGGTCTCTCTCTAGAAACCAATGACATTTTTCATTCAAAGTTTATTGGGATTGCCCTTGGATCACTGAATCGATAAGAAGAAGTAAAATCTATCATAGCTGATCATCACACACAATCTTGTTGTTTGCTACATGCAATGTTTTTCCTGGTTTCTGCTTGCTTCATTCAGCATCAATTCATGTACATCTTTCTCAAGTATTTTTTAACAAAATATCTATAAGAAACACTCCATGGAGAATTCTTAATCGTCCATCTCTCTCAATCAAATACAAACCCAGGGCCGTCTAGTCAGTCTAGCTGAATCGGCAAGCACCTTGTAGATTAAGATAGGAAGCAGCATGTATCACACAAGTCAAGCTACTACTATCAGCTTGACCACCATTTTCCCCTTCAGACCTTGAGAGGGGACATGTCTGTTTTTTTTTTGTTGTTGTTGTTTGTTTTGTTTTGTTTTTTAGGCTGGGGTTAAGTGAGTTGCCCAGAGTCACACAGCTAGGAAGTGTTAAGTTTCTGAGATTAGATTTGAACTCAGGTCCTCCTGAATTCAAGGCTGGTGCTCTATCCACTGCGCCACCTAGCTGCCCCAAGAGGGACATGTCTGAACTCAAAAACTTTAAGAATAGCAGTAACCCTGAAAACCACCAGAGCTGCTTTAGTCTATATCTACACCTATCATTGAGAAGAAAAAAATCATTGTGCAGAAGGGAGCCATCTTTTTCATCACCACAGTTATTAATTGTGACCAATAGGAAGATGGATAGAGAAGTCTTAGAACTGCAAAATTTTCCAAACTACCATCCTTGCTTCTAGTCCTGCCCTCACTGCATTGTCAATTGATTAAAAATCAGAAACTGATATTATTTTATCAGTGGAAATGCCTTTTTAAAAATATCATTACCACTTACTTCACTGTTGTGAAAATCACCGACTTTCCATCTGACTTACAGCTAACACCTTTATGTACTGTCTCTCTGTTTAGAAAATAAGCTCCTTGGGAAAGGGATCCTATGTGCAAAAAATGTTTTATAGCAGCCCCTTTTTTTGTAGTGGAAAGAAACTGGAAGCTGAGTGGATGCCCATCATTGGAGAATGGTTGGGTAAATTATGGTATATGAATGTTATGAAATATAATTGTTCTGTAAGAAATGACCAACAGGAGGAATACAGAGAGGGCTTGGAGAGACATCAACTGATGCTGAGTGAAATGAGCAGAAACCAGGAGATCATTGTATACAGCAAACATCAATGTTTATATGTGATCAATTTTCCAAACAATGAGATGATTGATGCCAATTCCAATGATCTTGTGATGAAGAGAGCCATCTATACCCAGAGAGAGGACTGTGGATCACCACATAACATTTTTACTCTTCTTGATGTTTTTCGCTTGAATTTTGTTTTCTTTCCTTTTTGATCTGATTTTTCTTGTGCAATAAGAGAATTGTATAAATATGTTTACATATATTGGATTTACTTGCCAAATAGGGGAGGAGATAAGGTAAAGAGGAGAAAATCTGAAACACAAGGCTATGCAACAGTCAGTGTTGAAAAATTATCTGTGAATATGTGTAATATTCTTCTTTAAAATATAATGTTCTTTGAGAGCAGGTTTCTTGGGGGGCTTCTGGAGGCAGCCTTAGTTTCACTGCAGTGTAATCACCCTGAATGCAGCCAGGAGTTAAAGTCCAAATCTTTTTATTGTTTTTCCTTTTAAGTCTTGTCTCTTTCCTGGGGCCCCAGTTAGCTTTTCTTAGAGGGCCCATCTCTCTCCTTGGTTCCGAGAGCTCCTGTCGCTAGACCTTTGCCTCTGCCAGCTTCTGCCTCTAGCTTCCTCCGAATGGGCTTCTAGTGGGCTTGTTCTTCAAATCCAAAGATTTTGTGCTTGAGCCTCCAGCCACAACAAAGGTGGATGATGGAATGAATCTATCTCAGCCTCTCAGAGATTCTAGTGGGTTTTATATGCTGTACACTGAGTACACACCAATCATTATATCACCAGGAAAACCATTATTTGTTGTAGGATTAAATCACTATCTCCTCAATTTCCTACTTAGTACCTTGTTTTCAAGTTCTGGACCATAACATCTCCTTGTAGGATCAGATCAATCATACTGAAACCATGCCAAATTAGATAATTATAGTCTCTATCAATTCCACTATCTTATACCTTATAAGAATCCTAACACATATGTTTTGAAAATAAAAAACTTAAAAAAGAAAAAAAAGCTGCTTGAGAGCAGGGGACTTTTTTGCCTTTTAATTTGTATTTTCCAGTATTTAAAATAGTGCTTTGCATATACTAAGTATTTAATAAGTGCTTTATTCATTCATTTATCAACAAACTGACAAGAATTACACAGGATCACAGATCATTAATGGATTATGTTTTTGCACAACTATAAAATTTACAAGTCTCCCAAAAAAACATAGGAGAAAAAGGATCTTGGTATGCATTTTTTGGAGAGATAGTATGTAGAGAAACTGAAGTATTTAACAGAAGGTTTCCCAACCACCAAAGCTTCTCCTGCCCCTAAGAGTAATTAAAATGCTTACTTGCTCAAAAAAGAATTAATAAAAGAAACTTTTTAAAAAAAAACTTTAAAAAAACCAAAATGAGAGAGATTGAGGAAAAACTAAAAAAAAAAAAAGAAACATATCATTGATCTCAGATAATGTCAAAGTGAAAAAAAAAAATTTCAGTCAAAGGAAAAAATCTACATTATCTGTCAGCCATATTAATATTGTTTTAGATGTATTGTATTTATGTATATATGTATGTAGGCATATATATGTAGGTTTGTGTGTCTGTGACTATGTATATGTCTTATGTCTATGTATGTATACATACATGTATACATAGACACAAAGAATAAAAAAAAGGGGGGAGTGCATAATGGAGAACAAAAGAGTACCTACAAGGAAGCAAAGAATGGATAGTTCTAAATACAATGCTTTCTATTATTATATTATTAATGCTTTCTTGAAATAAAAAATTTTTTTTGTTTACATATTTTAAAATCCTCTCATGCTCCACAAGATGACAATTTTTTCTTTACATTAAAAAAACAGAAAAAGAAAAGAAAAACTTGACAGATTTCTTCTACCCTTTCAGGCTTCTAGGCAAGCATGTATTTTTCCTTAGGGATACTCTATACAAACACATGTACAAGTAATGACAAAAAAAATTTTTTTTTAATCACATTTTAAATTCTTTCTTTTTTTTCCCCTGAGGCAATTGAGGTTAAATGACTTGCCCAGGGTCACACAGCCAGAAAGTGTTAGGTGTCTGAGGTCACATTTGAACTCAGGTCCTCCTGACTTCAGGGCTAGTGTACCTTTTAAAATTCTTAGGCGTAGTTTAGTTTCTATTTTAGAAACTTTTTAGGAATTTTGATTATACACCTAAAATTGATATTTAAAAATGTTTTGGCCTATTATTGTAAATATAAAAGTCTCCCCATTCTACCCTCTATTTAAACATTTTCTTTAGATATAAAATCAAAGCTGAATTACATAAGAATGTTTCATTTTAAGCTCATAGTACATCAGATAGTATTGTGTTTTTGGCTCCCCCTGGAGGGCAACGATGCCCAACATCTACAAGGAAGAAATCTAATCTAATTCAATCTATCTAATTCAACCATCTATTTCACAGATGAGAAAATCTTATCAAGGGGAGGTGAGGAGTAGAAGAGCAGGGTCTAGAAACATTTATGGTATAATGGGACAGAGTATTTGGATTTAGTCAACCTGAGTACAAATCCTGAATCTGCTATCAGAAAATATCCTAAGATATCTCAAATTCAGTGGTCCAAAATAGAATTATCATTCCATCAAATCACATCCTTCTTCCAATCATTTATCAAATTGTACCACCAGTCTTCTAGCATACCAGTTTATACTCTTGTACTCGTCCTTGATACCTCAATATCCTTCCCATCTTCCATAACCAGTTTGGCAAAATTTTTTGTCAAATATAATTCTCAAAACTTTCTGCCAATCTCTGTCTGTCCTAATTCATAGGATTAGCCACTGTCCTATATCAGACACCTACATTACTTAAGTCATTGAGTACTTTTCTGAAGGGATACTGTTAGCATATTTTGTAAGCTGATAATCTTCACTCAAGCAATGTTTATTAAATACCTATTGTACTTTTTCCAAACTCTCATTTTTTTCTATTATTTTTTTACCACTGCTAAAAATTAAAAGGACAAAGAGTAGTCAGTAAAAATGTTAAGAGTAAAACAACAACAACAACAACAACAAACTATCATTTCAAGGGCAGAGCCAAGATGGCAGAGAGAAGCCAGGCAGTTGTCTGAACTCTCCTCAATTTCCTCGGAAATGCTAAATCAAGTCTCTGTAGGAATCTGGAACAACACTATTCATGAGAAGATGGAGTAAAACACTTTTCCAGCTTAAGAAGGAAAGGATTTGTTCATCTAAGTAAAATGGGAGCACAGTCCAATGCAGTTAGTGTTTAGGCAAGACAGAGGAAGTTCTTAGCTGGAACACAAAACTGCATACATGGCTCTGTGGTTCTGACCCAACAGATCAGCAGCATAGCAGGCCAGCTGTGAAGCTTTTGGCTCTAGAACCCAGTGTATAACAGGAATGACTGGATATGCTATCCTATTCAGTGGGCAAGCCTCTAGCCCCAGAGACTTCAGTGCAGATAGCTAGTGACCAGGCTTCTTGGCCCACAGTGCAGGAAACTTGGAATAGTTTTCCTGTACTGCAGGAATAGTTAATGAGCAAATTAAGTAAAAAACAAACAAACAAAAAAAAGCCCTAGCCATAGAATGCTTCTATGGCAACAGGGAAGAGCAAAACACAAAATTCAGAAAAGGACAATCCTGTCAAATTGAGCAATGTAAAGCCTCAAAGGGACCAATTGGTCTAGAGCAAAAAGTCCTCTTGGGAGAGTTCAAAAAGTATTTAAAAAATTAGAGGTAGAAGAAAAATTGAGAAAAGAAATGAGAGTTATACAAAAGTGTTGAGGACCATGCTTAAGTGTGGAACCCAGAAAGCCTGTAAAAAAGTTCAAGGGTATTGTACTTTTAAGGAGCAGGTTTGATTCTCCAAAGCTCCCCAGCCCTCTCAGCTGTGAATCACAGCTCACTAGAAAAAGTAAATGAATGTTTTGGTAATCTTTATCTAACCAAGTCCAGGAACTGCTTTGACCACTTTGTCATTCAGAACAAGAGTCTGGAGGTCATTTTTGCTGATGCAGATGTTGCTTGTGAAAAAATGTATGCTTTTAGATTTAATAACCTTGCTGTACTTAAAAACTTTTACATATTCTGTATTGGGAATGGAATAAAGAAAGGTTAAGAGCTTTTCATTGCAACTGCCTCTCTGTCTCCTTGTATCATTATCGTCCTCTCACATGACATGACTAGTCTGCTGGTCAGAATTAGATCCCTAGCAGCCATTAGCAGGTGGCTTCCATAACACGAAAGAATGATGAGAAAAGAATCAAGAGCTTAGAAAAGGAAGCGCAAAGAAAACAATTCCTTAAAAAAATACGGTTGGCCAAATTGGGGGAAAATCCTCTGGAAAAAAATAAGTCATTTAAAAGTAGAATTAGCCAAATGGAAAAGATACAAAAGTTAACTGAAGAAAATAATTGCTTAAAAATTAGAATTGGTCTGATGGACGTGGGTCTCTTCAATAATGAGATGAACCAAATCAGTTCCAATAGAGCAGTAATGAACTGAACCAGCTACACCCAGTGAAAGAACTCTGGGAGATGACTATGAACCACTACACAGAATTCCCAATCCCTCTATTTTTGTCCACCTGCATTTTTTATTTTCTCCACAGGCTAATTGTACACTGTTTCAAAGTTTGATTCTTTTTGCACATATATTGTATTTAATTTATACTTTAACATATGTAACATGTATTGGTCAACCTGCCATCTGAGGGAGGGGGTGGGGGGAAAGGGGAAAAATTGGAATAAAAGGTTTGGCAATTGTCAATGCTGTAAAATTACCCATGCATATATCTGGTAAATAAAAAGCCATATTAAAAAAATTAGAATTGGGCAAATGGAAGCTAATGATGACTTTAGGAGACATCAAGAATCAGTCAAACAAAATCAAAAGGATGAAAAAAAACAAAAGAAAATGTAAAATATCTCACTGGAAAAGCAACTGACCTAGAAAATAGATCCAGGAGAGAAAATTTAAGAATTATTGGACTATCGGAAAGTTGTGATCAAAAGTAAAGCCTGGATAGCATCTTTCAAGAAATTATAAAAAACAAAAACAAAAACCTACGGTTATTTCCTAAAACCAGAGAGTAAAATAGGCATTTTTTTTTTCTGCTGAGGCAATTGGGGTTAAGTGATTTGCTCAGTCAGAGTAACACAGCTAGGAAGTGTGAAGTGTCTGAGGCCAGATTTAAAATTGTAATTACATTTTAAAAAAAGAATACAAAAAAGCAGGAATTCTTAACCTATAGTCCATGGACTTAAGAAAAAAAATTATAACTATTTCAGTATAATTGATTTCCTTCATAATCTAATCCTGTGTATTTTTTCTATGTACTTAAAAACATATTCCAAGGGGAGAATCCATAAGTTTCACCAGCCTGCTAAAAGGTAGAAGAAATTGGGGATTTTTAACCTAGAAAAGAGAAGGCTTGTGAAATGATAGAAACCATGTGAGTTTGTGTGTGTGTGTGTGTGTGTGTGTGTGTGTGTGTGTGTGTGTGTGTGTGTGTGTGTGAAATAAATGACCAATTTAGGGGCAGCTAGGGAGTGAAGTGGATAGAGCACCAGCCTTGAATTCAGGAGAACCTGAGTTCAAATCTGGCCTCAGACATGTGAATTTGTGTGTGTGTGTGTGAAATAAATGACCAATTTAGGGGCAGCTAGGGAGTGAAGTGGATAGAGCACCAGCCTTGAATTCAGGAGGACCCGAGTTCAAATCTGACCTCAGACACTTAACACTTCCTAACTGTGTGAAAGTCACAACTCCAGTTGCCTCAATAAAATAAATAAATAAATGACCAATCTGTTTTTAGAATTTGTGTGATATAGGGGGAGGGGAAATCCAGGCTTTGGTCTAGCATGCATCCTAGATTCTAGAAAGCAGATTTCAAGGGGTTTGGAGCAAAGATAGGTAGAATCTTATGAAGCAAATGAAAATTGGAAGACACAAAGGGAAACAATGCCAGTGAGAAAGGAAAGTAGGGTTTGTCCATATACATTGGATGCATTAGAAAATTCATCAACGTGGTTTTTAAAAATAAGGATACACAACAAAACCAATGCAGCCAAAATTCAAAAGGAAAGAGAAAACTTGAGGGAAAATTTACATTCCAGGGTTCTGATAAAGGCCTCATTTCTAAAATATATAGAGAATTGACTCATTTGTAAGAATACAAGCCATTTTCTAATTGATAAATGGGCTAAGAATATGGAAGAATTTTCAGATGAAATTAAAGCCATTTCTAGTCACATGAAAAATGCTCTAAATCACTATTGATTAGAGAAATACAAATTAAGACAACTCAAACTGTATTACATTCCTCTCAGACTAGCTAAGATGACAGGGAAAGATAATGATAAATATTAGAGGATATGTGGGAAAATTGGGACCCTAGGACCCTAATGATGGAGTTGTGAATTGATCCAACCATTCTGGAAAGCAATTTGGTTGACCCAGCAGTGTGTTTACAGGGTCTGTATCCTAAAGAGATCATAAAGAAGGGAAAAGCACCCATGTGTGGAAAAATGTTTATAGCAGTCCTTTTTGTACTAGCAAGGAACTGGAAACTGAGTAGATGCTCATAAATTGGGGAATAGTTGAATAAGTCATAGTTGAATAAGTCATGGTGTATATATATATATATATATATACACCATGACTTATTCAACTATTCAACATATATGTGTGTGTGTGTGTGTGTGTGTGTGTGTGTGTGTGTGTGTGTGTGTGTATGTGTGTGTGTGTGTTATGGGATATTATTATTCTTTTTTTTTTTTTTTTTTTTTTAATTTTTTTTTTTATTATATATATATATATATTTTATAATATTATCCCTTGTATTCATTTTTCCAAATTACCCCCCCTCCCTTATTCCCTCCCCCCGACGACAGGCAATACCATACATTTTACATGTGTTACAGATATTATTATTCTTTAAGAAATGATCACCAGGATGATTTCAGAAAAGTCTAGAGAGACTTAAATGATTTGATGCTAAGTGAAGTGAGTAGAACCAAGAATACGTACACAGTAACAACAAAATTATGTGATGATGAACTTTAATGGCCATGGCTCTTTTCAAAATGAGGATGATTCAGCCCAATTCCAATAGACTTGCAATGGAGAGAACCATCTTCATCCACAAAAAGGACTATCTACTGATCACCATGTAGAATTTTCACCTTTTGTTGTTTGCTTGATTCCCCCCCCCCACTTTTTTTTGATCTGATTTTTTTTTTTTTTTTGGTGCAGCAAGATAAATGTGGGAATATTTTTAGAAGAATCGCACATGTATAATATATATACTGTCTAGGGGAGGAAGGTGAGGGAAAAAATTTTGGAACAAAGGTCTTGCAAGGGTGAAACATTGAAAACTATTTTGAAAACTAAAAGCTTTTATCAAAAAAAGGATACAGAAATTGGCGGTAAGATCAGGTAATGGACAATGAATATAAAAGTTGTGGCAATTCCCTATAGAAATTGTGTCAAGAATGTTAAAATTCAGAATAAGCTACAACTAGTAAGGGAGAAGAAATAAAAAAGGGATTTTCTTTTAGAGTTACATGAGGAGAAAAAAGGATGATTGAAGATTAGACCTGAATCTCCTCTCCTCTCTTTTCTTCCTTCTTTCCTGAATGAGCTTTACACTAGAAATAGCTGAACAAAAGACTAGTTGATATGGGGGGGACTTTCTAATAATTAGAGTGTAGGGCGCCCCAAAAGATGGTATGTTCTACTTTTTTGCTGTTCTTCAAAATGAAGCTGGATGACCACTTATCAGGTATAGTATGGTAGGGGTTCTTTTCATATTTTGAACTAGATGGTTCCTGATCCCTTCCTACTGTGTAATTCTGTGAAAGTCCTCTGAATTCATGTGGGCAACAATGGCTGGATATTTGGTAATTTTTCACAATTTTCACTTAACACACATTCATCAAATACTTATGGCACTAGAACTTGGGGAAGATATGGCATTTAGATTAATGAGTAGCACCTACTCTACTCTCTCTGGTGATTCCCATGCTTAAGGTTTCAGACAACTCAGCAGAAAAAAAACTTTTCACACAAAATCCTCTAGGGGAATGGTTGCAAAGGACATAAAGGAAAAGATACTTTGGAATCTCTCTCCCTATAGTAAAGATGCTCTGGGTTCTATATTCTCTCTTCAAGCACAATATAGTTTTGTATTTCTGTGTCTGTTTTTCTATATTGTATATAGTCTATATATTCAACATATTCTCTTCAAACACAATATGGTATGGCATTTTTATATCTGCGTTTTGAGGGCAAATTTCAGATGCCATTGGTAGAATCGCTGGTTCTTTGTTTATACATGAACACTCTAGGGATCATCAATATGGTTAAGAGTCTTCCCTTCCTGATCAGCTGGATTGCTTTGTTTTCTATGTTAGTTATTTATTCATACAACTTAGATCATCATCAAAAATCATAGTAATTTTTTGGACAAAATTAAAATTTAATGTATAGTAAAAACCTTATTTTTCCCCCCTCATCTTAAAAGTGGATGGAAAGGTTGAACTGACGGTGAAGTTTAAAATATAGAATAAAGAAATTTTTTATTGACTAATTATATATGGCAATACTAATTAGACTAATGTTAGTCAGTAGAAGTTCTTTGGCACATGCTTCAATGAATGTATTCAAATTTATTTGTAAAAATCCCTGTATTGAAAAGTTTGTTCACTTGATTTTGTGGATTTGGAAATTGTTTACATTAAGATATATCAAAATCCATCTACAAGTGAGTTAATATGTCTTAGAGAGTTGTGCAACACTCAAAGAAACTAAGTGACCTAGCTTTGATCACACACAGTTAATTAGTATTAGAAGTAGGACCTGTCTTAATGATTTCAAATCCAACAGGTTGCCTTCTTTTGTTCACTTAAATTGGCTAAATATGTCTAATGTGATTAAACTACTCATTTAATTTAAAAGTGATATGAATGAGAAGAATGCTAGACTTAAAGTCAAGAGATACCCAGGTTATAAGCTCCCTTTTGGGACTTAATAGCTAGATGTTCACCAGCAAGTTAGTTCTCTAAGCATCAGTTTATTCATTTTTCAAATGAAGGACAATCCTCTTATAGGCGAAATACTTGGCCACCTTTAAAGTAACTTCTGTGTCTCTGTCTGTCTGTCTCTGTCTCTCCTCTCCCCTTCCCCAACCCCACCAATTCAACAACTGCTATCAATATTAAAAGGCTGACAAGAAAAAGTCAACTACAGGTAACACCTATTTGAATCACAATTCTGAACCAGTGGGATTAATATGAAGGTTGTCCTTTTTTTGTTGGTATTGTTTTTGATTCAATTTCAGTTGTGTCTGATTCTTTACAACCCCATTTGGGGTTCTTTTGGCAAAGTACTGGAATAGGTTGCCATTTCCTTTTCTAGCTCATTTTACAGATGAGAAAACTGAGGCAAACAAGGTTAAATGACTTGTCCAGGGTCACACCAGTGAGCGTTGGAGGCCATATTTGAACTCAAGAAGATAAATCTTCCTGAATCCAAGCCCAGCACTCTCACCACTGTATTACCTAACTGCCTCAATATTAAATTTTACTCCATTTTATTATATTTACAAATAGCTCAAAGGATAAACAAATACTTGCATTTGTGTAGAAGATGGCAGATATTTCCAGAACTTACCTGTTAATACTACTTTTCCAGATACAAAAATAAGCAAGACAATCCTTGGCTTAACCATTCTATAAATGAGGCCAGGAAACAGTTCAGGTTCATAACTGTTATGACATCAAAGAAAGAGATCATAAGTCCTTGACTGCTATTTCCATTTCATATTTAAAAGTCATCATATAAAATTACATATAGGGATATCTTTGAGAATACAAGTGCATAATAATAAGGAAGTTATAATGTACAAGCTACTATTAAGAAACACAGAATTTCAGGATTGGAAAGATTCCCAGAAGCCCTCTGGCTCAATTTGTACATCTTTCACCCAAACAAGAATTCTTTCCACACATCCAGCCTTTGTTGGAAGATGTCCAGGGAAGGGGAATCCACTGCTCCAGAACAGTTTATCTGTTTCATGTAATAGTAGAATGTCTCATTTAACAATACTCAATATCTCAAAAACTATTTGTTTTTATCTCTTTAGGTTATTAATTTTAACATGTGACATCCTTTTTTTTGGGGGGGGCAAGATAATTGGGATTAAGTGACTTGCCTGGAATCATAGCTAGTAAGTGTTAAGTATCTGAGGCCGGGTTTGAACTCAGTTCTCCTGACTTCAGAGCCAGTGCTCTATACACTACATCAAAACAGTCTAAATAGAAACTCACCAACTAATTTTGTTCAAATAGAACAAAATTGTAATGTGAATTTAGATATATTGAAGGCATGAGTTCTCCTAATCTTTGAGGGACTGAGCCGTGTGTGTTGACTTTAGTAGGACTTGGTGCTTTGGAATAGTAAATCTAATAAATTCTGGGTGGTCCCTGGATCCTTTCACCCCCACAATATGAAGACTTGAAACAGATTATTTTAATTGCCTAAAAGCTCAACACAAGTCAGCATGGCCTTGTGTAAGGGTATGTCAAGGTATGTCAGCACAAGTACAATATTTTTAAGGATAGAACTCTTAGTCTCTTGTTTCTATATTGGACAGATCATGTGTCCAATGTTGCATTCAGTTTTGGGCACTACAATTTAAGAAACGCAGAGGAAGTTAAAAATGTCTGAAGCACATTAATGAGTCTGGTGAGAGGAATTCTAAGCTATGTAATATGATAAATGAAGATATTTGAACAGGTAAAGAAAAGCCTCAGTGCATATATTTGAAGATTTTTTTCCTTCATATATTTGAAAGACTAGCATATGGGGAAAAAAAGGATTAAGAGAATTGAAACATGAGGCTAAATTTCACAAGGCCATTTGCTAAGTTATGGAAAGATCGAGCTATAAATTGAGTCATATTAAGTTCAGGTGCACCTTGTTGTCATTAGGTAGACATCGTACAGAGAGGATTTCAGCTCAAGTGAAAGAACAAATTAAAGCTATTAATAAAAGGAATAGTTTGTTTTGTGAAGTAGTGAATACCTTTAGAAGTGTTTGAGTAGAGTTAGATCGACTGCCTGTCAGCGATATTGCCAAAAGGAATTCTGAATGGGGTGAAAAATTAGACCTCCAAACTTTCCTTGACTGCTAAAATTCTATAAACTACAAAATTATGTATAAAATACACATCTGACCTAGAACCGTATAGCAGAAATAGCCTAAGTAAATTCCAGAGAGTATCATATCCATCTGTCTACTTTTTGGGAAAGAACCAAAGTGACAAATGATCAAAAACTGGATCATGCGACAAAAGTGGATATTCTTTTCTTTATAGGAGAGGATTTGCCACAAATATGTATAAATATTCCAACTGATTCACTGAAATTATAGAGATGTTTAATATTTTTGAGTAAGCTTCTTTTGGCACTGCTGCTAAACATTTTACTATTAAGTTTTACACATGCTCTATGGTCCCTTTTAGCACCAAATCCATGATACTATATTCATAGATGATCTTTTTATTTTCTCTAACTCCCATCTGCAGTTAATGATCCATAAATAGCTATAAGGACAGACCCCTTTGCCTTCTAATATAGCTGGTTTATAAGTGGAGGTTCAAATGTTTTTAGCAGATGGAGCACTCAAATGAGATTTTAATATCTCTTCCTTTTGGGGAAGGTTGATATAGTAGAAAGATCCCTTGGATCTAAATTCAGGAGACTGCAGGTTCAAATCCTGCCTTTGGCACTTTCCTGTATGATCTTGAGCAAGTCAAATAACTTTTCTCTCAAGTTCTTCTTCTATTAAAAAAAAATGTAGTTGGACCAAATGCATTTAAAGGCCCTTTCCTATTCTAAATTACTGCTTCTGTGATTCTGCTGCCACAATCCTATGGGGATATATATTGAAACCTTTTGATTCAATTACTCTGGACCCTGTTAATCTAATTCAAATCTATTTCTATTCTGTCTTCCAATTAAAAAAAAGAAATACCAAACCTAGCATCTTCAAAATGACATACATTATATAATCACATGATTGTTAACTTTAAATTAAGCAAGTTCATAGAAATACTATCATACCTACTGAATTGTTGATGGGTAAGCACTAAGCTTTCCAGCCTGATTGGAAACCTCACATCACAGCTTCCAACCATGTTCTGGATTTTAAAATCCAGAAATCTGGCAGGAAATCCAAGCTTTTGCACCACACGGGCAAATTTTCTTGCTGCTAGTCGAGACAGTTCTTCACTGGAAAGGGGCACAAATATATGAAAAATCTTGAGAAAAATTCCAAAATAGTTCTTGATTTATTTAAAACACACAGACACACACACACACACACACACACGAGTGTGTACAGTCTTCAAAGTACTGTTTTAGGCGCTCTAAAGGGTTTCTGTTCTTAAGGATCTTGTGAAGTGCTTAGCTGAATGACATATGCACATGGGAAAAAAATCACAAAAGAATAAATGCTAAATGAGTATTATATATTTATATATCAATAGTTGCATCCTTGATAGATTTGCAAAACATGTTCACTATACAACTTGATTATTGGATATTTTTTACTATAGATTTATCTTTTTAAACTAGGAAGAAAATGATTAGAAAGTAGTAATACCCAGCAATAACTAGTTCAACCATGCAAAAGACTTTAAGTCTTTTGATTGAAGAGGATTTATAGTCTTCTGTAAGAACAGAGGAGATAGAGATTTCAACATGTCTGGATAAAGGGAGAATGAAAACCATGAAAAATCTTTGTTAAAGATAATTGTATGTAAGCTCTTTTTCTGGTAGCAAAGAATTGAAAAATGAGTAGATGCCCATCAATTGGGGAATGGCTGAACAAGTTGTGCTATATGAAGATAATGGAATATTACTATTCAATAAAAATGATGAACAAGCTGATTTTAGGTTTTTCTTAGTGATTCAGTGACCTAAAGCAATCCTAACAGACTTTGGAAAGAAAATGCCATCTGCATCCAGAAAAAGGAACTAAGAAGGCTGACTGTAAATCAATACATGCTATGTTCATTTTTCTGTTTGTTTGTTTTTTTAACTCTCTCTTATGGTTTTCCCCTTTTGTTTTTATTTTTCTCTCCCAATATGATTCATAAAGCAATGGGTATTATAAATAAATAAATTTATTAGGGGAAAAAAGGTATTACATGTAAGCAGAATCTAGTATAGCTTAAGACAGAAGGAACAAGAATATTATAATGATTAGAAAATCATGAGCCTAAAGCGGCCAACTATGACAAAGAGATCAGTTTGTTTGGAACGTTGGTTTTGAAGAGAATAGTGAATAATGAAGCTAGAAAGATACATTGGTTCCAGATTGCAAAAGATCTTAAATGTCAGACTAAGAAAGTGTCTATTCCATTTAGTAGGCAATAGTAGCCACTGATGATTTTTGAACAGAACAGTAAGACTTACTATGAAATGTATAGATAAGTACAGAAACTAGCTAGGAAGCCATTACAGTCATTCCATAGTGAATGAGGGCCTAAAGTAAAACAGTTTGAGTTGAATTAGAATCAATAGAAATTGATCACTGATTGGATCTCACAGAATTAAGGAGTCAAGAACCTCAAGCCTCTAATTATGGGTAACTAAGACAATTGCTGGTTGTGTTCTTACCTGAAATAGGTAATAACACTTAGGGGTAGAAGAAGATCATGCATTAGTTTTAGAATTTTTTTGCCTTTTTTTTTTTTTTTTTTTGAGGCAATAAGGGTTAAATGATTTGTCCAGGATCACACAGTAGCATAGAAATGTTTAATTTGAATGGATGATAGGAAATCCAATTGGAGTTCTCAGGCAAACAGTTGCAGATATGAGTCTATAGAGTGTTTAGGGGGGAAAAAGGTATGTTTAGGGATGGATTCAAGAGTCACTTGAACATCTGAGATGATGATTGGAGGAGGGAGAAAGAGGGAGAGAGAGAGAGAGAGAGAGAGAGAGAGAGAGAGAGAGAGAGAGAGAGAGAGAGAGAGAGAGAGAGAGAGAGAGAGAGAGAGAGAGAAAGTGTAAAGGAGAGACAGAGCAGAAAATAGAAAGGCAGAGACAGAGAAAAAAAAGAGACAGACAGAAAAAGAAAGAGACAGAAAGAGAGGTGGGAAGGAGGGGTTCTCTGAAATAAAGGAATTTACATCTAAGGATATATAAAATTGCGAAGTTGGAAGGAGGAAGGAGGAAGTATTCCCTTCTACTCCCCAACCACCCAGATTTTGAACAGAATCAGGAATCAGTAAAGGAAAAGAGAAGACTCCTAATATAGAGCTGGTTTTTCAAGCACCTGTATTGTTAAATTTATTACATATTTATAATAATGATAATAACAATTAAATTTATATAGCATTTTAAGGTTTGTGAAACAGTTTATAGATACTATCTCAGTTTATCCTTATAACAACCCTGAGAGGTTAGTGCTAATATTATCACCATTTTCCAGATGAGGAAACTGATTCAGACAGTTGTTAAGTGATTTGACAAGGGTCACACTCAGTGACTGGGCTTGAAATTAAACTTAGGTCTTCCTGATTCCAGCTTTATCCCTCTATGCACTGCATCATCTAGCCATTACATATATACATGCATATTTAACTTGGTAGAATAAAAACATAATCTTTAAAGGTTGTGTTCAAACTACAGATGTCCCATATACGGCTAAATGATTAGAAAACTTTGTTCGAATGAGTAATAATTGAGGAAAAATATAGAGACCTATGCTCACATTACATCTTCATCACCTTTAGAAGGTTATCTTAAATATTCTTATTTGTAGATGACTCTGTATTTGAATTAAACCTTGAGAAGCTATATAAATCCTCCTTGGCGAGATCCATATGATTTGAAAGATCAGTCTGAAAAATCCAAGTGGATGAAAAACACATACTGTAGGAACTTTTTGAAAGAAAATATCCAAACTATCAACAACCACAAAAAAGTTCTAAATCATCCCTAATAAGAGAAAACAAATTAAAGCAACTCTAAAGTTTCCTCTCACACCTGTTAGATCGACAGATGACAAAAACAGAAAATGACAAATGTTAGAAGAGATGTGCAAAAATAGTAACATTACTGTATTGTACTATTAATAGTGAAATGAACTGGTTTAACCATTTTGGAAAGCAATTTGGAACTATGCCCAAAGATTTACTATGCTGTGAATACCCTATGACTCAGTGATAGCACTATTAAGCATATATAGCAAAGAGATCAAAGAAAGAGGAAAAGTACTCACAAGTAAAAAATAAGTATACTTGTCCTTTTTTGTAGTGGCAAAGAAACTGGGAAAAATTCCATAAATTGGGGAATGGCTGAATAAATTATGGTATATGAATATAATAGAATATTAGTGTGCCTTAGGAAATAATAAAAGAGGAATGCTAAGAGAAACATTGACACTTTTATGATCTGATACAGAATGAAGTGAGATGAACTAGAAAAATTATTTACATAATAATAATAATACTGTAAAGATACAATCTCTGCTCAATGTAGTGATCATCCCTGATTCCAAAGTACTAATAAATATTCAAGTTGCATATCTCTTGACAAAGAGGGGATTGACTCAAGATTTAGAATTACAGACACATGGTATATATATGTATGCATGTGTATACTCACACACACACACATATAGGACATGGACAATGTTGGAATTTTGTTTGACTGTATATTTTTTAATGAAGGTTTTTTTCTTTTTTTGCCAATGAGAGTGAAACCTTGAAACTGTGTCCCCATTAATCTGTAAAAGAAGGGTGACTCAGGGTCTCAGGCTCTCCTCTGGGAAAAGCACACCTTTCCCAGACCAGCCCTCCCCAAGTTAAGTGGTCTCATTCAATTGGAGATCTTGGGCTGATATTCCTATTGAGTGGCTTGAAACTTCAAGATAAGTAATCTCTTTTCAACTGGAAATCTAGGCCTGGGGCATTGAACTCCAAGCCTCAGATGTCTAATAAAAGATAACTCTGAACCCCGAATACAGGCAGAAGTCCTAAGCATGATTATGCTTGCCAAGGAAACTGCCTTGACAAAGCTGCCTGCCAGGACTTTTGCCCACTGTCGGCATATTCTCTTCTCAGTGTTAACCTTTGTTGCCATCCTGACAGGACCTTGCCACTAAGAAGTCTGTCTTCCTAGCAAAGCTGACTTCTCATTGCCAAACTCCTAATGAGGAATTTTGCCTACTAAGAAAACTTCCTTTTTAGTGAACAATACAATTCCCTTTTCTTGCCACATAGATTTCAGGTTTTGCAAATTCTTTCACATTGGACCTGCTCAAAACAGAGGGAATTTCCCCACCCCAAATTTCCCCACCCCAATTCTCACACCTCTTCACTACCACTAAGCTCATCATTTGTATCTCATCATTAGGGAGACAGGGGTTGTATCTGGGTTGAGAGCTAATAAATGTCAACTGTTTAAAAAAAACAAATCACAATTTTCCTTAAACCAGAGCTATCGACTCATGTTGCAATATGCTATATTATGTATTATGTACTAACATTATGTTTAATAAATCCCTGAATAGTCCTTAAAAATGATTCTTTTGATCAGCACAAAAGGGAAAAAATCACAACACAATTTGCCTGAATTATGAAATATATCTTGAATAGCCCACTGAATTAGACCATCAATATAGGTATCTTGAAAAAGCATTGCATGTGAAATGAAATCATTTCAGAATTGAATAGAAAGAGCTCAGACTAAACTACATTTGAGAAATTGCATACTGATTAATAATCCTGAGCTTCTCACATGGGATTGTAGACTACTCTGAATAATAATGATTAGCACTTACATAGCACTTTAAGGATTGCAAAATTGTTTTCCTGTTACTTCTTCTGATTCCCACAGCAACCCTGGGAGGTAGAAGCCATTATTATATCCCCAATTTTTATAAAGAAACCAAACTGAGAAAAGTTAAGTGACTTGTTCAAGATAACATAGCTAAATTACTCTTTTAGAATGTGTATTAGTAAAAGGAATGGGGAAAGTTCAGGAACAAGAGGGATGAAGGAGAATTTTAGATTATTTTTTATTACAAGGGAGATATGAGTATCTTTGTATTTTGTATATTATATATTGTAGTTAGAGAAGCTAGTTTTAATGGAAAAGGAGAAATGGAAGATGTAGGAAAGAAAGCGGATGATTGATGGGCAAAGCTCCCTTATGATGGAATAATTCTGGAAAAACAAAGGGCAGTTTTTCCTCTGAAATAAAAAAGCAAAGAAAAATTATGAAGATCTGTTAAAAGACCGATAAAGACAAAATTAAAATGGAAGGCCTTTCTCTTCTCAAAGTGAATAATTACTAAAAATGAGGACAGTAGGCATGGAGCTAAAATAGAAAAGGTTTGGATCATTGTGGGGATTTCAGTAGGTAATTACCTAGAGATAGGTAAAAGTAGAATTTAGCAACACTAAGATCCCAGCTAAGATTAGACAGAATGAATTTGTAAGGAAACCAATTAGCATATATCAGTGTGATTTTTTTCAGGAATACATGGCAGTTTAGGAGCCCATGGTAAAGAAAGCAAATGGTAGACTCTACATAGGATGGGTGTTTTACAAAGTATAGATTGAGTAGGACAAGGAATTCTAAGGCATCAACAGGACTCAGATTGAATGACCCTAGTGGAGAAATTAGTGGCCTGGGAGATTACTTGAGCTCTGGAGTTTTCCACTGTGTTCTGCATCAGAATATTTTTTAAAATTCTATTTCTCTATTCCAATCTAGAAATGTAGTGATCCCTCACAGGCCCTAATCAAGACAGAATCTTTGCCTTGTTCCATTTCTAACCTGGGTCAATTAAGTCACTTAACTTTGCCTCAGTTTTCTCATCTGTAAAATGGGCTGGAGAAGAAAATGATAAATTATTCCTTTATCTCTGACAAGAAAATGGAATTACAAAGAGTTGGATACAAGTAAAAATGTCTGAGCAACAATAGTTTGGGGATATCCCTGCTCCCTAGGACTCAATATGTCAATGCTAAACTTAGGGCAGATACCTGCTTGTCATGGTCCATTATACCTCAAAACTCCAGAGCTCACATAACTGCCAGCCTCAATCTTCTGGGTAACTGGGATTATAGGTCTGTGTCACCATATCTGGCTAGAAGCACATTTTTCTAGTAACATCACCCATTTTAGGTTAGACTCATATATATATATATATATACATATACATATATATATATACATATACATATATATATATGTATATATATAAACATATACACAAAAAATATATATACAAAAAAAAATAAAAAATATATATATATATATTAAGGTAATAACATGGAGATTCATACCTTTTGGCTCCTGTGCAGACCATTTTCCCAGAACTAAATATAAGTGCTGTTGTCCTGGGCTCTCGAATCCTCATTATCACAGCAGCAAATCTCTATGGTCAAAAGATGAAATAAGAATTCATTTCATTTTTGTGAATTAGAAGCCATCATCTTACTAAAAAAAGCCAGTAAAATTCATTGTTAATTTAAAAAAAGTTTTTAAGATTTAAAAATGTTTTTCCTTATGAGGAGTTATTTTATTTATTTTTATCAGGTTATCTAGACAACAGAGATATTTTCAAAGAGTAGGATGAAGTCCTAGTTTAGTTTTCTTATTATTTCTTGGATTTCCTGAAGACAAGATATACTTTAGATAAGATCTTATAGCAAGGTTTTCAGTCTTTTTCCTCCTCTCTGTTGTGCCTCCTTTTCCCTTCAAGAATCTTCTCTCTTCTCCTTTTCAAAATATTCTCTAAAAAGAATTTAAACTAGTTAAAATCAAAATGAAAATGATAGTAAAGTTTGGTGTACAACTGCCAAGATATTAACTTCTTAATGGACAAAAGAACTTTCTATTATGGTATTTATATATCAGATAGTGCTGTATAGGAGATATTTGGAGATAAATCAGAATCAGCCTCAGACTGTAGATTCAAATCCACTGTAAACTTAGTGTAAATTTCAGCTGTAAAATCAGGCATATAATTTAATCTCTGATGGTCTCAGGTAACCTTTCTTACACTGGTAAAGAGAATTTCCTCATTGGAAGTTCTCTATACAATTGAAATCATAGCTACCTGTCAAAGAAAAAAAAGAGGCTTGAGAACAAAATTAGTAAACATTTTGTTAAGACCTTATTTAATAGATTGTTTACATTTCTATCAGAGGTATTTTAGAATTAAGGAAATAAGGTTTGTTCCCTAAGGCAAAGAAACTTGCAGCTTTAGGCTGCTTCATCAAGTAAAAAATGAACTTAGTTCTACACATGATCTACATGGAGGGCAAGATTTTTCTAATCTCTCTAGCTTCATGAAGTAATGATTTAAGGCTTTGTTGAATACTAAATATATACAAAGCATTGAGCTATGTCCTGTGGATATAAATAACTATCCATGTTCTTGTGGAGTTCATATTCTAATAAGAGGATAAGGCACATATAGGAAGGTACAGCTGCTTGATAAATGAAAATGACCAATTGTTTTTAGATGGATGCAGCTCAACAGATAGTAACGCTCAGTAGTCTGAAGATCAAGTTATATAATTTGATTGAGATGATAAAAAAAGAGCATAGACATTATATTTCAAAAAATTATCAAAGAAAACTGCTCTGACATCTTAAATCCAGAGGGTTAAAAAAGAAATGGAAAGAATCCATTAATTACCTAGTGAAAGAGATCCTCATATGAAATATCCCAATATTACAGCCAAATTCCAGAGCTCCCAGGTCAAAGAGAAAAAGTACTTTTAGTAGCCAGAAAGAATCAATTCAAATATTGTAGCCACAGTCAAAATCACAAAAGATTTAGTAAATTCCATGTTAAAGACTGGAGGAACTACAATATAATATTCTGAAAGGCAAAAGATCTATTATTACAACTAAGAATCACTTACTCAGCAAAACTGAGTAATTCTTCAGGGGAAATGGATATTTAATAAAATAGATAACTTTCTAGCATTGCTGGAGAAAAGACCAGGTATACAAATGTAATGGAATGTTCTATAAGAAATGATGAGAAACTGATTTCAGAAAATCCTTGAAAAACTTATATGAATTGATGCTGAGTGAAGTGAACAGAATCAGGAGAACATTGTATACAGTATCAGCAAGATTATGTGATAATCAACTGTGGCAGACTTGTCTCTTTTCAGCAATTCCAATAGAGTTGGGATGGAAAATGCCATCTGCATCTTGAAAGAGAGCTATAGAGACTAAATGTGGCTCTAAGCACAGTATTTTCACCTTTTGTTTGTTTGTTTGTTTGGTTTTTCTTTCTCATAGCTTTTTCCTGTTTAGTCTGATTTTTCATGCACAACATAAGTATGAAAATATGTTTTACAAGGATTGCATACATTTTACTTATATCAGATTGCTTGCTGTCTGGAGAGGGGAGAGAAAAAGGAGGGAGGGAGAAAAATCTGGAACACAAAATCTTTCATAAATGAATATTGAAATTTTTACATGTATTTGGAAAAATACAATACTATAGTGAAAAAAAGAAAAGACTAAAGCTGAATAGAAAATTTGACATTCAAACATGAGACTAAAAAGAAGCATAATTAACACCCAGAGAGAAGACTCTGGGAAATGAATTTGGTTCCCAACATAGCATTTTTGCTCTTAAAAAAAAAAAGGAGCATAAAAAAACAAAACTGGAAGAATAATCATAAGGGACTCAATAAAATCAAACTGCTTACATTCCTATATAGGAAGATGCTATATGTAAATCTTAAGAACTTTATCATTTTTAGGGCAGTTAAAAGGAGTTTACATAGAGAGAGGACATGGGTAAGCCAATTATATTGGAATGATCTATAAAAAATAAAGCAATAAGAAAGAGGGATGCACTTGGAGAAGAGGAAAGGAAGAGGTAGAATAGGGAAATTTTTGTTACATTAAAGAGATAAACAAAGAGCTTTTACAGTGGTGGGGGAAATGGGACAATGCTTATCATTGGAATTGGTTCAAAAAGAGAAGAATACACAGCCCCCAATTGAGGATAGAAATGTAATTTACCCAATAGGGAAACAGGAGGGGAAAGGGAAAAGAAAAAGGGGGATGTATAGTAAAAGAGAGTACAGATGAAGGGATATAGTGTTCAGAGGCAAAATAGGCTTTTGAATTGGACAAGATAAAAGAGAGAGAAGGAAAAAAAAAACAGAAGAAAATGGGAAAGAGGGAAATACACAGTAATTATAACTGTGAATGTGAAAGGGATAATCTCACCCATAAAAGGGAAGCAGAGAGCAGAATGCATTAGAAACTTGAATCTAATAATATATTGTATACAAGAGACATACTTGAAGCAGAAATACACACACAGTTAAAAATAAAGGGCTAGAGCAGAATCTAATATACTTCAGCTGAAATAAGAAAGGCAGCATTAGCAATCATGATGTCAGACAAAACAAAAGTAAAGATAGACTTAATGAAAAGAAATAATTAGGGAAACTGCATTTTGCTACAAGGTACCACAGACAATGAAATAATAACTCCTTTTGCAGCAAATTTCTCTGAAAAAAATCTTCATTTCTCAAATGTATACTGAGTACAGAACAGAGTCAAATTGATAAAAAATAAAATCCATTTTCCAAATGATAAATGGTCAAAGGAATGAAAAGTCTTGAGAAGAAGAAATCAAAGCTATTTATAATCTATGAAAAAAATGCCCTAAATCATGATAGATTAGAGAAAGAAAAATTAATCCTAAGGTACTATCTCATACCTAACAGAAATTACAAATGCTACAGAGGATAAGGGAAAAATAAGTTCACTAATGAATTGTTGGTGGATCAGTGAACTAGTTCGAATTATTCTGGAAAATATTTTGGAATAGGCTCTAAAAAGAGCAATAAAACTGTGCATACCCTTTGACCCAGCAAAATTATTATGGAGTCAGTATCCTAGAGAGATCAAAGAAAAGAAAAAGGACCTACATGCACAAAAATATTTATAGCATCTTTTTGTGGTGGCAAAGAATTGGAAATTGATGGAATGCTCATCAGTTGGGGAATGGCTAAACAAGTTGTGGATATGAGTATGATAGAATGCTAATGTTCTATTCAAGAAATGACAAGGGAAGTGTTTTCAGAAAAATATGACCTATTCATATAAGCAAGACTTATATGAACTGATGCAAAGTGAAGTGAGAAGAACCAGGAGATGATTGTGCTCATTAACAACAATGTTGTGATGATGATCACCTGTGAAAAACTTGGCTACTCAAATCAATATAATGATCCAAGACAATTCCAAAGGGCCTAAGAGTAAAAAATACTACCACTTCCAGAAAGAGAAAACCAATGAACTCTGATCATAAAATGAGATATAATTTTTGCTTTCTTGATTTTTCTTGTTATTTTGGGAAAACATGGTTAATACAGAAATATGTTTTACATAGTTTCATATGCATAATTCATATTACATTGCTTGCCTTCTCAGTGGGTGTGGGAGGGAGAGAATTTGAAACTAAAGATTTTTAAAAGAATGTTAAAAATAAATAACAAACTAAAAACAAAAACAAAAAAAGAAAAAATATGTTAGACCCGAGTCTTAAAAGTTATTTTGTCAATTGTATAAAGAATTAAAGAAGAAAGGCACTGGAATTAGATAGCTGTCACAGTAATCTAAACAAGAGGTAATAAGGGCCTATACCAAAGTGGTAATCACATAAACAAAGAAAAAGGGATAGATATGAAATAAGTCACTTAAGAAGAAATAAAAGGACTTAAGAAATGGTTAGACATTGGAGAAAAGTGAGAGTAACAAATTAAGGATATTTTGAGATTAAAAACTCAAGTGAAAGACGAGAAAGAGATGATACCCAAAAGTATGTAAATTGGAGAATAGATTTAGGTCAGTGATAAGGATATAGGGAGAATGGATTGTACTTTGGACATGCTAGAATTTGAGATACCAGTAGAACATCTGGGAAGAGGTAGCAGAACAAAACACATAGATTGGGGGATCATCTGAAAAAGGGTAATACTTGAACCCATGGAAGCTGATGACAAGATAAAGAGAAAAGACAATAAAGTGAGAGAGAATAGACAAAATCTCTAGACAAAGTCCAGTAAAGGAGAATGAAAAAGAGGAAAGACAGAACCAGGAGAGGGCAGTGTCACAAAAGCCAAGAAAGAACTTATTCAAGAGGATGGGGTAACCCAGCATCAAAAGCATCTGAAAGGCTCAGAAAGATGAGGACAGAAAGAGCCTATCACCTTTAGCAATTAAGAGATTCCCGGTAACTTTGAAACAGTTTTAAATAAAAATGAATGTTAGTTGAATCAGGTTCAGAAACCAAGTTCTAAGGGATTGAAAATCAAATGAATGATGAGCCAGTGTAGGCAGTGAAGATGACTATTGATATTTTTTAGTTTGACAGTAAAAAGGAAAGTTATAGTATGTGAGTTTGAGGAGATGGTAAAAGAAAGTGTTTTTCTCCTTCTTTTAGGAATAGAGCACATCACATGTTTAACATATATTGGATTACTTGCTGTCTAGGGAGGGGTTGAGGGAAAGGGAGGGAGAAAAAATTGGAACATAAGATTTTGCAAGGGTGAATGTTGAAAACTATCTATATCTATAGATATAGATACACACACACACACTCACACACACATAGTTTATCATTGCAAAACAAAGAATACAGCTTCTTCATATCTGTCTAACTCTTCATCTCCTACCTTGCACATCAATGAGTGTTGTCAGCAGAATTAAGAACTGTCAGAAGGATCTATGGAAACCCAACAAGTTTTAAGCCAAAGACCATAGAAATAGCAACATTCAAATTTGAACTTGGGAACCCTAGGAAAGAGAAAAAGGGAAAGATTCTATCTTGCCACTTGGAGAAGGAAGGCAAAAGAGGGATAGCATGACAGGTGCAATCCCTAGGGACCCTGCTCCCCTACCTCTTCTTCTGGGATGATATTGGGTGGCCATTGTGGACAACAGTGTTACAAGGTTGAGATGCAACAATCCATCTGTGAATTGGTGGGAATGTTGTATAAGATAAGACCATAAGACTTTTGCTCTTCTCCCTCCATCTGTGAAAGGGGACCCTTCTCTCTGCTGACTGTCTCCAATTTATCCTATTTATAGCTTGTTTATACAGAAATGTTTACATGTCACCTCTCCTAATAGACAGTGAACCTCTTGAGAGCAGAGACTGCCTTTTATCTATGTATCACCAGTTTGGTGCAGTGGCTGGCATGTAGCGGGAGCTTAATAATGCTAACTAACAGCTAAAAGTTCATATTCTCACTAAACTATTGAATGATTTCTTTCTGTTTCTCTTCTCACTGGAAAAGGGAGAGAGCTTATTCTGTATTTATTGCTAGTACCTTGAACAACCAGTTTTTCATCTCCAAAGATCTATTTCCTTATTGCTCACTGTACCTATTGGTTAGAGATTTATTCATAAAGACTGGAAATTCATTATCACACCTGAAACTGCTCCATCACTAAGGTATGACAACTCCATTTATCTCTTACTCATAGAAGCTGGGGAAAAAAGTAACAATCCATACATGATATACAATATCAAGGGATACATGTATGCAATGATACATGTAAACCTGCTACACTTTTAGGCAGAGGGGAAAAATCATAAATAGCTTCATATGTTGCAAAAAAAGGTATATTAGACAGGTGAAGCAAACTTCAAGGAAAGAAGCTGGCAAATAATAGTGAAAGAAAATAATCTGAAGTTGGGAACAAGGATTATCCTTATTCTGCTTCCTGAATCAGCATGTGAAGGAACATGAATGAATAGCACCATCTCTGAAGAATGGCCAGAGGATAAGGTTCTTAAGTTTTCCTTGAACACAAGATAGGAAGACTATAAAAAGAAAATACTAATAGAAGAGTGGGGATTTCATAGGACTTCATGGGAAGACAAGTCTCAAGAAGACAGACTAGGAGAATATAAGGTTGAATTAGATGAGGGATACTGGGGATAGGTTTTTGCCTTGGGAGATAGCAACAGAAACACTCTGTAGGGGAATAGAAGATATTCTAGATACAGGGCAGAAAGTACCAATTAAATTCTCTCTCCTCTAACATCTTGTGATGGAGGAGCAGCATTAATAAAAAGCTCCCCCAAACTGAGAGCTGGTTGTGAAAAGCAAGACCTGAGTGCCCAGCAATAATATACTAAATTCATATATGTAACCAGCTCTGCAACTATAAACCATGATGGCTGGGGATGATACAAACTCAATATCCGATACACTGGAACATGCAGGCCTAAAAACCTTAGTTATTTCTATGGTAGTTATGATGTCAAACTTTTAGTTTGTTGTTGTTGTTGTTGTTTTTGAGAACCATTAGGTTCATATCTGGAGTGCAAGGGGAAAAAAAACATCTTGGTAGCAAAATTTTCCTTAGGAATCTAAGTTTTACATTTAATGCCATCTTCACCTTTCTAATTTTAAATAGATGTTTAAATTCTTTTAAATAGATTGTTTATTAAGGATTTGATACATTATAGTCACTGCATCAGATATGAAGGCAATTATTAAAAAGTCCTTACCCACAATAAGTTTATATTCTTTTGGGATATAAAATAGGTACATATATGTGCACAAGTATGTGTGTGTATATATGAAATGGAAGGACTGGCCAGTGAGGACCCAGGCATTAAAGCATGGTTGGGCTTGTCTTTTATCAAGCAATATAAAGAATATTTTTAGTATTCATTAGATGTTTCTAATCTGGAGGCTGAGGGAACCTACTGCTACTCATCAATGATGGTGAGCTAATGCTGGTTGGTAAGGAGGAATCTCCTGATTGGCTAAGGAACTAGGAGGACTGATAACTGAGTTCACATATATAAACGGGAACGTTTCTCTCTTGCCTCTAGAATTTTTTCCTTCTTAGTAGTGAGAGGCAGACACCAATGCAATATATCACTTCTAAGGATACTTCCCAACTCCTACCTGGACCGATAGGCCAGAACCCTAGAGGGCAGCTGATTACATCTCCCCTTAGGATTTTAGGGGTAGACTTCTAACACTATCATGAATCTCCATCTGGGGATTTCTATGATTACCAGCCAGATAAATTTAATTAGCTTTTAGAAAAGAATGATACAAAAAAATCACTCTAGAAGTCTGTGATGGATTTTCCTCCACATACGGGGGAAAGGGGAAATAGATTCAGACTTAGGGAACATCTGTGACAAAAGGGCATGTTATTCTTTCCCATTTCTAATATATATATTTACCATAAAAGTATTTCACTCCTTTCAAATTTGTTTAATTAAACTGTTCCAGGAAGAAATCTAAGTTATAAATAGCTTAGTGATGAAAATTAGAGCAATTTTGTACCCATCAGATTAATAAAAGTGACAACTTTTAGTAAAAGTTGTAAATGCTAAAAAGTAAAAGACAAATGCTAAGAGGCTATGGGGAAACAGGCATGGTAACTAACGCATGTTGAGCTGTGAACTGATCCAGCCATTCTGGAAAGTAATTTGGAACTATACTCAAAAAGTCATTAAATTGGATATACTCTTTGATTAAAAAGAAAGAAAAGCACCCATATGTACAAAAATGTAACAGTTCTTTTTGTACTGGTAAATAAGAAGGGTCTAGTAATTGGTACACATGATAAATTTAAAGTCCTATTTAATAAATTATAATATATTAATGTAATAAAATACTATTTTTAATGAAAAGAATTATTTCAAAATAAACAGAGAATACATAAATGAAATTATGTAAAGTGAATATAACCTGGAGAATAATTCGTGCAATAACACTGCAGAGAAAATTAAATACTTAAGAGCTGTGATGTAATGATCATCCCTGATTCTAGAATATAAATAAGCTGTGTTTATAATTTCCTGATAAAAAGATGATGAAATCAAGATGCAATGTGAGATACAATTTTGAATATGGCCATGGAAATTTGATTCACTTCATATTAATTATTCAGTAAAAGAAAGAAAAAAACAACCTCCCCAAATGTTGCAGAATAAGTGAAACATAATTGCTCCTCATGACTCTTTCTGCCATAATCCACGTGCCATGAATTACATGTTCAAGGTGATTTTGGACATTTTCTTGCCCTTATATGTTTAAAAGAAAGAAAGAAAACTCTAGTTGAAAAGAAGCTCCTTAATTCTAGCTTTTTAAACATATTTATTCAGCCCTTTTCTAAATGCTTAAAAAGTAATACATGAAACTATTCACTTATCTTTCTGTGGCTTAGTTTTTCCAGCCTTTAAAGTGGGAATAATTGCTTTTTAAACTCATATGGTTCTTGTGAAGATTAGAGGGATATAAAATTCACAAAAGAACAATGAAAAAATACAAAAAAGGGCAAAAACATTATGTAAGGCTACTATGAACTACAAAGTCTTGTTCATTTTAGTTAGTTTTCTGTTATCACTACATTGGTCCCAGAATTTTCTATTTTCTGCTAAAAAGTTCAGATAAATTTGGAATCTATCACAAGATTGTGACCCTGGGGCAGGTGACAGTCACTTATAAGCAACACATATATATTCCCTCTTGATAAAACTTTTGTGATGAATTTGAGGACTTTGTGATTGCAGCATCATTTCAATTGTGACAGGATCCCGGAGACAAGGTGGAAAGAAACTTCTAGTATTTCCTTGATTTGCTTCTATTGACACTATAATGGACTATAAGTTACATAAGCTAGCTCTTTCTCAGTCCTGTTTTGGGGCAGAGAGGAAAAGAAGAGGGAACTAAATGCAGCATGGCTGATAGAGTGACAAGTCCTGGAGTCAGGAAGTTTCTTTTTCTCCAAGTTCAAATCTAGCCTCAGAGACTTGCTAGTTATGTGGCCAAGGGTAAGTCACTTAACTGTTTTCCTCAGTTTCCTCACCTGTAAAATGAATTGGAGAAGAAAATGACAAACCAATTCAGTATTTTTGCCAAGAAAACCCCAAAAGGAATCATGAGGAGTCAGACATAATTGAAAAAAATTATTAAACAACAGAGAAGCCTTAAAAAAGGCACAGAACTGGAGATTGTGGAACTAGAGGCAAGCATGTCAAATGAGTTGAGGGAGCTGGAGCCTTTGAAGAGGGTATGAGTGTGGTCTTGGGGATAATGAATATAGAAAGCTATTTCTGCAAGCATGTTGAGAAAGGAGTAAAGGCATGTTTGGGGGAAGAGATGGAGCTGCCTCTGTAGCAGTGACTGATATAACATAAGAGAATCACCAGGAAGACTAGATACTGTCATCTCAAGAAAAAAAACCTAAAAAGTAGTAGAACAATCCATGCTACTAAAAATAGGATTGGTAATTTGTCTTCACTCTTACTCCATTCTCCTCCTTTTCCCAATCTATTTTTCTGTTCTTCATTCTCCATTTCCCAATAGTTTATTTTGTTGTTGTTTTTAAACTGAGTTCTCCAAGAGAAATGTGATTAACTACTGTTGATCTATGTGTTTCATTACTCATATCAAAAAGGGAATAATAGGGAGTAAATGCTTCAAAGTTATCTATTTCCAGCCCTTTGTGATGAACTTATACTATCTCCTCTACTGTATGGTTATCTGTGTTTTCATCTTTTCTTCTTATTAACTGAGAAACCTTGAAAGCTTGGTTTATATTTTTTATTTGTAACTTTATACCCCCAATATTTAAGACAGTCCTTTTGTAAAGAGTTTAACCAGTTTTCTGAAATTAAAAGTAATTATGACTATAGACTGATTAGTCTAGAGTTTCTATTCTAATTTTTTCTGCTCCTATAAAAACTAATTTGGGAAAGGTATTTGCTAAAGCTTAGGATACAATATGAAGCAAAAAATGATATCAAGCAGAGGTGGATGCAAGAATGCCATACTAATGGAGCTTCAAAAATTATTATAGGGTTCATAAAAACAGAGCTAGGCAAAGATCTATAGAATCTCAAGAGTTTGAAGGGAGCTCAAAGGCCATTTCATCTAATCTATATCCATTAATCATTACAGCCTCTATAATATCCCTAATAAGTAGCCATATAGGCTTTTCTTAAAAGCACCTATTGAAGGATAATTGACTACTTTTCAAAGTAACCCTTTAATCTTCTGGATAGCTCTAATGCATAAGAAGCTTTTCTTTACATCAAGTATAAGTCTACCTCATTGCAACTTCTACCTTTTTTCTCTTTTTAGTTCTGATTTCTAAGGTTAAGTAGAATAATTAAATTCTTCTTACACACAAAAAACTTTAAATACTTAAGAAATATTGTCATTTTCCCAAAATCTTTCCATCTCTAGGCTTTTAACCATCAAGTTTTAAAATTATTCCTTCTATAGCACAGTCTTTAAAAACAAAACATTTTCAGGGAGTCAGATGACTTCTAAATTGGGTTGAGTGTGTGGGGGGGAGGGGTTACATATAAAATGTCTTATTTTGTTAATTTTTTGATTTTGTCTTATTTTTTTCCTTTTTATCCCAGTCACTTGTTCAATCTGTCCTGTTATAATTTTTAGGGAATCAATTTTTGGAGTTAAAATCCACTTTATTATTTACCTACCAATTCTTTCCTTAAGAACTTTGTCATTTAAAAACTCTTGTTTTATTTCTTCTCATAGTTAATATAATTCCTATAAAAACAATTTCTTTTAATTCCCCTTTGCAATTGTTACTCAGAGTTTCTCTCCAAAATGGCAACGATTTTTAAATTGTCAATATCTTCTTTGGTTTACTTATCTCAAGTGTTAGTTCTTGAGATGGGGTTTTGTGCTAAGAAAAGGCTCTGCTCTTGCTGTACTTTCGGGGGCGGGGATTTTGTCCCAAGTCTCCTGAATTTCTGCATTGACTTCTGGGAAGACGGTAAGCTTAACCTGGAAAGAGTTAAACCCCTATGGACTTTTGAGATTTAGAGTTCTGGTATCTGTTAAGACAAGGTTCTAGAATCTTGAACCACTTATTGCTTTGCTTCAAGATATTCCCCAAAGAATGTCTACTATCACCTTGGGGCTTTCTTAGAGGAACCCTTAAGCTCTTATTAACCTTTGAATAGAGCCTTGCAGGCTACATGTTTCTCTGGCCCTTCTTTAGTTGTGCTAAGAGATTATGAATTCATTTGCTTGAACTGCCTCTATCTTTGTTGGCAGGCTTCTTTCCTATTGTTAATTCTAGCTGACTTACTGGGCAGGTGTTGGGTTGAAATTTCTTATTGGATTTCTTGACCATTAATCAGTCTAGTGGGAATTTCATTTTTTCCCAGATTAGGAATTGGTGAATTGGATAATCTATCTTCCATTCCTGCAGCCATTTTAGCTGACTTCTATATGGCATAGACTTGAAGACCCTTAGCATTCCAGATCCTTTCCAACTTATTAATGTCCTCAGTCAAATATGATACACAGATGACAATATTATTCCCCACCCTCTGACTAGGATAATGTAAAGTGGTTTTTACTATGCCTCAGTTCTTTTCACCAATTTCACTTAGAGATAGTTTTATGTAGTTGCTATATCTTTGCTGATACCTGTGAGGGATACAGAAACTCTGAAACATGTGAGAAACATACTCTACCTATCCTTCCCCATTTGTCTTTACCAATTTAATTTTTCAAACAGAAATTTGAAATCAGGAAGTTCATATGGCTGCTTTAATCAGATAATGGCTAAGTATCTTTCAATATTCTTAAATTACTGAGAATGAAGTATAGGAGCAGTGGTTTCCAACTGTACCTCACTAGACAAGGTTCCCAAATATTCCCTTGTGGTCATGGTCCTGTAGTTGATGAGGTTTAGATTTGGGGGTACCCAAATGTAATTGGGGTTTATTTAATTCCCTGATCACCAGAATGTCTAATGGCATGTTTGCGGTACAGGGTATGTTTGACTCTCCTGCATCGCTTGGAATTTGGCACAAGGGTTGGGAGTTCTGGAGAACTCCCTTCTAGCGGCGCAAGCAGTTCTCTGTAAAGGAATTTACAGTCGCAAAAACCTAGATTGATAAAAGAAGTTTATTATGGGGATTGGAAGTAAGGAAATAGGTGAGGGTAAAGAAGAGGGCACTGGAAACAATATTCCAGTGGCAGAAGCTTCTGTAGGTGCCAAGCATAGGACTGGCATGTTTGGAACCTCTGCAAAGAGTTTGGCTCTTTTATAATAGGGGGCTTTGGCTACAAGCTGAAGGGGATTTGTGGGTGGAGTCCCAGGTTGGCTCTTCTCTGGGTTTCAGCTGGGGCTAGAATTGAATTTCAGGGTTAAGCTGACCCCACCCAAATAACAAAGATGAAATTGTTTGTGCTTCTGGTGGAGTCCCCTCACTGAGGCAGAGTTGAAGGAGATTTTTCTCCTTTAAGGATTTTCAGTTTTGGGGTTCCCTCTTCATAGTGATGTCTACCTGTGAGACTGATAGTATATGGCCAGGGATACACAAAGTAAAACAGTTATTAAATTGGAGAAGAGGGAAAAGAGGGATTTTAATAAAATGCTGATAGAATCCTAATATGACTATATTCAATGATACCAGTTGGCCTTCCTTTATTCAAAATTTAGATTTTTCTTTTCATTCTAAATGCTCATTTATAATTTACTGACTGCAAGATGAAATTGTTTTGGGATAGAAATCAATCAGCTTCTATCAGAAAGATCAAAAAGACATTTTTCCTATTAAAATCAGAATCAATTTAGAACTACCAGCTTTTTTCTTTGTATTTAAGCTGCCATTGATTAATGAAGATTTTTCAGCAGATGGCAATGCCTACTGATCAATGAAAAGTGAGGTCTTGGCAAAACCAATAAAAACTATAATTTAAAATTTAAAACATGAATTGTTAAGCTGAAGAATTTCAAGATTTCTAGAAATTAACTCCTTTAAAATTTGGGAATGATGGGAATTTCCTAAATCTCATGGAGAAATTCCTCTCCCACCTCCCCATCAGGTTAAATAACTTAAACTAGATAATCTTTGAAGTTTTTTTCTTGCTCTTCAACTTTATCATTATTCATTTCATTTCCAGCAATGATACAAAATTGAATAATTTTAAGAAAGTCAGTACTCTCACACATTCACAAATATTTAGTTTTAAGAAGTAAAAGATGCAAATTTAAAAAATCACTCATCTTATCAAAGATTTATGAAGATTTAACCACAGAAAATCTTTTAACAAATTCATTAAAAAAAAACCCACCAAAAAAACTGCCTACGAAACTTTTTATTGACAATTCTTTTTTAAGAGAGGAAAATAAAAAAACTACAAGGTTAATTTGGTGCTATAGTATTAGGAAGAAAGACAAAACATGTGAGACTATTAGTATTTGTTAAGAATTTGTTAAATTCTTACCTTTGGGTTATATTCTGCATTTTTAGCATGCAAAGCTATTTTCTTCAAATCTAATTTACAAGCCAGGTTTACAGTGGATACTATATTCCTAGAAAAATAAAGCAACTTGGTAACTGACAAGCCAAAAGTTGCACAAAGCAAAAAGGTGCAGAACTATTTGGAAATAATTTTATAAACTGATAGCTTCAAGTTTACTCTTTGTAGTAGGGCATAAATATTTAGTTATTTCTGTCATACGAGACAGTATTAAGGTAGCTAGTTGGTGTATCAGAGCACAGAGCATGGAGTAAAAGTTGAGTTCAACTGTGACCTCAGACACTTATTAGCCACATGATCCTAGGCAAGTCATTTAACCACTGCCTCAGGTTCCTCAACTGTTAAATGGGGATAATAGCATCTTTTTCACAAAATTATTGTGAGAATCAAATGAAATAATATTTATAAAGTTCCTGATACACAGTAGGTGTTTAATTAACATTTCTCTCTGTGTTTTTTCTTAAAAAAATTATTCAAAGCATGGAAAATTAAAGCTAGAGTTCCTGAAGAGTATACTTTTTTTTTTTTTTTTTTTTTAAAGAAACCTAGTTAATCTGTTGAATTATTTGCATTTCATAGCTTCTCTCTCTAGGAAAGCTACTTCTAAATGCAATGACTAGCTGACTATATTGAAGGTACATTTTTCTTTAAAGTGATTTTCTTTCAAGATACAAATAAACAATTTTAATTCATGAATTTGCTAAATATCTCTAAATTTAGAATAATAGGATCAAAGCTAGAAGAAATCGAAGAACTCCTCTAACTCAAACTGTTTTATAGATGAGAGATGGTACAGAGAGGGATTAAATAACTGACCAAAATCAGACAAGAAATAAATAGCACTGACAGAATTTGAACCCAGATCCTCAGACTTCAAATCTAGCACTCTTTTCACTGTGCCATATAACATAAATCATACATGGCTTAGTAGATAAAGGAATTTGGCAATTGGAAGAACCGAGTTTGAATCCCACTTGTGACACTGAACTATGTTCTTAGGGCAAATCCCATCATAAAGATGAATCTGAGAGAAACAAAGGGATAACAGCCACTACCTCACAACACTGTTGTGAATTAGCTCATTGAGATACCAACCATAAAGTGCTTTGCAAATCTTAATATTCTATATACATCTAGCTATTAATAATTCCCTACCTAGTGACCAATAATCATTGCCCCATTTTACAAATGGGAAATATAACCAATTAGTATTATTGCCTAAAATCATATACCATTACTAGAAGAATCTTAGGCTAGCTATTCCTACTATTTAGCCTTAAAATAGGAATTAGTACCCTGTAAGACAACGTACAGCATGTACCTGGAGTGGTAAACACATTAAAAGACTACTTACTGCAATTGGGGAACTATTCCAGAGCTTTCTGAAACAGGGGTCACTGGCATGAGAGGAGTCATGGATGCCAAAGGAAATAAGTTAGAGCTAGAATTCTCTGGAGATGGCAGAGTTGAATTTTCATTTGAAAGTGGATTTGAACCAGAATTTGACAAGCTGAAGTTGTCTGTGCAAATGCCATTACTGTTTTTCTCACTTACTGACTGTAACCTAGATGGATCTCCTTGTATTTCACGATTTCCTTCTACTCCTTGCTTCCCTTCAGTAAGGGTCTGTTCTGTGTGTTCTTGATTAAGTTCATCTGGCAGGAAGCTAAGGTCCACAGATGAAACATCAGTAGAAGATTCTTTGGAAGGGTCCATCTCTTGATTAGATGACATATGCAAGTATGAATCATATGGCATAATAGGACTGAAGAGATGAGAGTCGGGAGGAGCAAGCTCATCCTATATGAATTTTTTTGTGGTAGAGGGAGGAAAAAAGAAACAATAAAATCTAATGCATTATATCATAATATAAAATCTTTATGAAGAATAGAAAATCTGAACAACATGCCTTGATTACAGCAAGAGAAGTTCCTCACTTAAGATATGTGAACTTGCTTCTAAGTATTTTGATAACTGTTTTCAATCTAAATCAATTTCCTTTGTATTATTTTATTTCATGTTAGAATAAAAACACTTTCCGAGATAGGCAGGTTTCAGTAAACTCCCAGAGGTTCATGAAATTGAAAAAGTTAAGAATCTTTAATTTGTAGGTTTTAAATACACTTAAAATATCAAAATTCTAGATTTAGAAGGGACCTTAGGTTTTAGTTTAATGACATTTAACAATTAAGAAAACTATAAATTATTTCTACTACCAAGGCTTGTAAAACCAAATGCTTCCCTTGCATTGGCAAATCTGCAGTCATTTTCAAAACAAGCATTAGTGTGTATATAGAATTTACTAATCATTGCTGATCTATGCATAAGAAAAACATTTTATATTTCTCTAAAAGATTTTTAACCTTTTTTGTGTGTATTGTGGATCTCCTGGGCAGTCTGATGAAGCTCTTGGATGCCTTGTCAAAAAACTTTAAGATGATTTTTTTAAAAATCCAATAATACATATAGGATTAGGAGGAAACCAATCATATAGAAATAATTAACTTTTTAAAAAAGTTACAAAAATTATAGATTAAGAACCACAGTGTTTAGAATAGTGGAGAGCAGCCATTTAGAATTTACACTACAGTGCCCACATAAACACAAATGATAAGCAAAAGCCAGTGCAGATATTCCTACATTCAGAATATATCAGAGAAAGTTAATTTTGTTAATTTTGTAAGCTTGTTAATTTTGAAGAAAAACAACAGAACAGTCTGTAGTTTTTGTGTGTGTGTGTTTTTTTTTTTTTTTAATTCCCTCTCCTATTAAATTTTGTGTTGGCAAAAGGAATCAGGAATGGAGGCTAAAAAAGAAAACGTAAAAAGCTATTCTCCTCCCAACCGCCCAAATTGCCTCTCAATTATTGAGATTTCTTAGAAAAAAAGTTAATAGCAACTAGCATTTCTCTTCACTTTTGTAAAGAACACTCAATTTTTTCGCAGAAAATAAGCAGTCCCGGTTTACAAAGTGTAGTGAGGTAAAGAAAGCCTCCCTTCAGTCTCACTCCTCCCTACCTCCTGACACCCTCCTCCCCCTCCCGTTTTACAGGCGTTCCAGTTTTTGACCCTGCTAGTCAGAAGCGAGACTGTCTTGGCACTCGGCCCGGCAGAGGAAAAGCCAATTCCACTGCATCTTCACTCTCCCGTTTCCGGTGCCGGACAGACACAGTAACGGGATCTGCTCAAACCGTGCCAGAGCCAATCCAGCCAGCCCTAGAGACCAGGGCTAAGAGCGCAGGAAATCGGATCGCTCTTTAGAACGAGTTTGGGAGAAGGGGACCTCGCCCCCGACTCACCTGATTCATGCACTGGTTTAAGTAAATCTCTAGGTATGGTTCCTCTTCCATTGGGGTAAAAGAGTGGACTCGAGGTCACTAGACCCTTTGATCTTTTAGTCAGTTAGGAATCAGGGAGCTGGGGCTAGGGAGGAGGGAGGTGTAATTAAGCGAAGTTGCGCTCTATTAAGACGGACTTGTTAGGGCGCAGGTCCTGCAGTACCTAGGAGTGCGCACGGCTGAATCCAGAACAACTGGGACTCAGTGCGAGAGGAGCCACCGGTTGGGGCAAATGAAATAATCAGCGTTGGCCGGGAACTCAAGCTTTAGCCCTCAGTAATCAAGGTAGATAAAAAGGGGCTGATTTCAGAGCCCCTTTCACGGAAAACACGCGTAATTCTCACCTCACTGTGGTTTATAAGGTACTGCCCAGGCTTCCTTTCCTTTCCCCTCAACCTCTTTCCGCCGTCCCCCCGCCCTGTTACTCTGACAATTAGAGATTTGAGTTAGTTTAAAAGGGTTCCTGAGGAGCAGAAGTCTTATTACACTCCACCGACCACCACTTTTTTTTTTTCCCTAATTGACTTTTGTCAGTGGCCAATTCTAGCCTAAAGCCTCCATTCCTGATGCAAGGAGCAGAATGCAGGGGTGGAGAGTTGACGGTGTGTAAGATCTGTGTGAGTGCAAGGAGTTGCTCTATCAATAAAATAGCTTTAAAAATTATATGTAATATGCAATTATATAATTTTAAAAAGTTATCTAAAATATAATTATAGATAATATATTATCTCTCTCTATATATAAATTATATATAATCTAATTGGGGCAACTAGATGGCACAGTGGACAGAGCATCAGCCCTGAAGTCGGGAGGTCCTGAGTTCAAATTTGGTCTGAGACACTTAATACTTCCTAGCTGGGTGACCCTGGGCAAGTCACTTAACCCCAATTGCCTCAGGAAAAACAAACAAATTATATAGAATGTGTGCATGTATACATATATGCTTCAGTAATCAGTTTTTTCAAGAACTTTCCCAAAGTATATAAATCCAAGTGCTTCCAAGCAACCAAATAAAAACCTCTTAAAAATCCTGTTGTTTTGATGAAACATACATATATGCATATATTATTTATAGCTATCATATATATATATTTACATAGATATATATGAGTATTGTTCAGAAAATAGAAACCATCCACCAGTTTTCCCTTCAAACCAACCTTTCCTTCTTTAAAAGACTATCTTCATAAAAGGAGAGAGATTAGTGCTAAGAAGCAGGATAACTTCATTTCTGTAGGAGAGCTGTTAAAATGTTGAAAGGCAGCTGCAGATTAGGGTGCTGTAAGTGTAATAGGTTTATATGCCTGGGAAGAAAAAAAACTAGTTAAAATAGATTTCTTTGAATGAAGAAACAGAGTAAAACAAAGAAACAAGAAATATTAAAAGCCTTATTTTTCTAGTGATCAGGAAAATTAGAGGAAGCACTATTTGAGATGCAATGAAACGAAAAAATAAAACAGAAAATATATTGTTAATATATATTTAAAAATTTGTTAGTAATTCCCCCCAAATACAGGGTGGGCTCCTTAAGGAATCATTCAATTAAGTAATGCTAAGTGAAATGGGTAGAACCAAGAGAACATGGTACATAACAACAAGAAGATTATATGATAATCAATTCTGATGGACTTTGCTTTTTTCAACAGAGAGGTGATTCAGGCCTGTTCCAATGGTCTTGTGATGGAGAGAGCCATCTGCACCCAGAGAGGACTGTGGAGACTAAATGTGGATCACAATATAAGGTTTTCACTTTTTTCTGTTGTTATTTGCTTGCATTTTGTTTTCTTTCCCATTTATTTTCCTTTTTGATCTGATTTTTCTTGTGCGACATGATAATTGTGGAAATATGTATAGAAGAATTGTACATGTTTAACCTATATTGGATTACTTATCAACTAGAGGAGGGGTAGGGGAAGGAAGGGAGAAAAAATAGAACATAAATTTTTTCAGGGATGAATATCGAAAACTATGCATATGTTTTGAAAATAAAAAAAGCTTTATTAAAAAGAATTATTCGGGGCAGCTAATTGGTGTAGTGGATGGAGCATCAGATCTGAAGTCAAAAGGACCTGAGTTCAAATTTGGCCTTAGACACTTAATACTTCCTAGCTGTGTGACCCTGGGCAAGTCACTTAACCCCAATTGCCTCAGGGAGAAAAAAATTTATTCAATTAGATTTTTAACCAGACCTCAGAAATTACCTAGTCTGGCATTAATTTCTGTTTTACCTTTTTTTTTTTTTTTTTTTTTTTTTTGAGACTGAGTCTCCCTATTTTGCCCACGCTAATGATGTAGGGGTCACTGATGAAGTCAATCTTACTACTACTATTACTCAGTGTTGACTTCATTCTTTTCTAACTTGGGTCTTCTATAGCAACCTGGTGCCTCTCTGCATCTTGGATCCAGAGTTCACTGTAGGCATCCATTTGGCTTAGTTCACTGCAATTCATAACTTGTGTGCCAGCATTCTCTCACTTACTAGGGATTATGAGCATGTGTCACACCCAGATCTCATTTTATAGATGAGGAGACTGAGGTCTGGAAACCCTTTCTCCATGACTTGCTGAAAGTCACAAAAGTAGAAAGTGAGTGTCAGAATTCCAAGCTAGATCTTGTGACTCTTAAGTTTGGTATCAGTTCTATTGAATTACTAAAAAAATAGACCCAATGAAAGCTAATAAACAGAAAACACAATTGGTTATAATTATTTTTTCCTTCTAGGCCCAGCAAATTAATGAAAGAAACTTAAATCAAATAAACAGGATTAAAAGACTAACAGTATATTTTTAAGGCTCAATACAGAATTTTATTGACTACTACTATATTATTCTGTATTTAATTATGGAAGGAAATTTCTTCATTCAACAAGAATTTATTTGCCTTCTGTATTTAACTATGAAATAAAATTTCTTTATTCAAGAAGCATTTATTATTTATCTTATCGAAATAAGTGATTTTGAAAAGAAATTAATCACAATTCTTATGAGAAAGTTTATGTTTTATATTCCTAACTCATGCCAAAATTCTCAGTCTGGAAACTTAAAGATTTTCCATTGATTCAATTCCATTGTCCCAAATGTCCCATAATAGTTCCATAATTCTTCTTTATATCAACTTAGGTCATTATGTTTCCTAGCACTTTTCCCCTTAATTTTCTAAACAATAACTAGTTCTGTGAGGGTATGATGCTTTATTGGGGGGAAGGCTATTTTTAAAAAAATGTTTTATTGATGTATTTGTTTTTTATATCACCATAATTTTCCCCAGCATCCTCTCCTCCTTCTCTGGGAGCCATTCCTCATAACAAATAGTATTTTTTTTTAAAGAGGAAAAAAAAGAAAAGAAAAGAAAAAGGAGAAAAAATCAGTACAATTGAATAATGTTCAACTTTCAGACCTTCTAAGTTTCCAAAGAGGTGGGGTGAGGGTGTTTTCTCTTAACTCTTCTTTTGAATTGTACTTGTTCTTATAATTTTAGAACATTTAGAACTGTAATGTGCCCTCCTGGCAGTTACAATTACTAGTCTGCCCTAGGCCCAACAGAGTACCTTTGACCACTGACCTTTGCAATGTCAACTCTACCCGGCTCGCCTCCTCTGAGGCCTTCAAAGGTCTCTGGCCACGATCTCTTGAATCTATAGCTTAATAACCGGTAGCGCACTCAAGAACAGCCACGTGTAATCTTAAAAGCCTTTATTAAATACCTACTCACATAATGCCCTGACTTGATGCCCTGACTTGTTGGTTCCCGAGTGAACACCTGGTCAGAAGACCCACGTGTTCACTGCCAAAATCCTTACCTCTTTTGGCTACCCATCTTGGCTTGGCCACCCAGGCTAGGGAGCCAGGTTAAAGAGCGCCAGATTAAAGAGAGTGACTGCTGCCTGCAGTGGGCTTATAAAGGGCCTGTGAGGTCACATACACAGCCAATCAGTGAGAGAGTCACCCATTAAGAAGCTATCTCAGTATGGCCAAGATCCCACCTACAAGGCAATCCTAATATCCACAGAGATTTCTTCCGGGCCTCAATCTCCCGTTGTACCATGCCCGCCCATTTAAAGGGCCTTTACAATTCCCTTCTCTTGTTTTGCGGGAACCACATCCTTACATAGAACTTTTGACATTATGTATGGATTGTTTTTTTCAAGCACATTGCTGTGATTGCTCTCTGTGTGTGTCTCTGTATGTGTGTGTTTTGGTCTTTATTTCACTCTGTCATTTTTATGTACATCTCTCTTTGCTTCTCTGTATTTGTCATATTCCTAATTTCTTACAACATAGTAATATTTTATTACATTCATAGATCACAATTTTAAACATAGAACAATTGATGAGTATCTATTTTATTTCCAATTTTTAGCCATTGTAATAGGTGCTACAAATATTTTGGAACTTTCTTTTTATTAATGACTTTCTTGTGGTAGTAATGGAATTTCTGGGTAAAAGAGAGAAGGTATCTTTTTATCAAAGCAGAATAGAATAACAATAACAAAAAAAAAGATTAAGCTTCTGTATATTCAGATATTTTATAGAATTTCTATTTATCACAAAACAAAACTGTCAGATACTTTCTGGTAAAGTTAGAACTAATTTATTTATATTGGGCAGCGAGGTGGTGAGGTATATAGAGTGCTGGGGCTGGTTAGGAAGATTCAAATGCAAATCTAATCTCAGACACTAACTAGCTATGTAACTCTAGCTAGTCCCTTAACCTTGTATGCCTTAGTTTCCTATCTATAAAATGAACTAGAGAAAGAAATGGCAAACCACTCCAGTATCTTTACCTAGAAAATCCCTAAGAGTTTCATGTGACTGAAATGACTAAACAACAAACAAATTTATATACATTATTGAAAAGTACTCTGTCATAAGTGATTAAAATAAATAGGTAAATATAATTGAAATGATCTACGTAAAGAAGACAAATTCAAATATAATTTTTATCTAGTGTAAAGGGCTGAAACTCTGAATAGGTACACTGGAATCAGACAACCAAGCACTTAAGGCTAATTACCTATTGGACAATACTCTATTAGCATATGCTTGGAAAATGGCCCTTCCCAATATTCTGTGCTGGCTCCATCTTTTGGTGTATACAGATAATTGTAAGAAGGATTAGGGGGTGGAGTAAGACAAGCCAGAGTCACATTAAGCTTGAAGTACAATTATCTGGGATAAGACCTGACACCTTTTATACTAATGCACAAATTAATGCATGCTGTGAAACCATCCTAGAGTGGCAAATTTTATTAGCCATGGCTCCAAATTTTACACATGGGTTTCCATTAAAAATAACCACACTATTACATAATTGGCAATGGATTCTTGAAGAAAAAATTTCTAAAATTCCTTTTAAAGAACCAACTGTCTTTATAGATGCATCCAAACATAATATTTTTGCTGTATACTCTCGTGACCTAACTATAAAAAGAGTAGTCAGAACTCCTTTTCAGTCCATTCAGCAGAATGAATTGTATGCAATCATTCTAGCTCTTACTTATTATCCAGGAGATATAAATATAACATCTGATTCAGCCTATTCAGTAGATGTGGTACAAAGAATTGTCACAGCCCAAATAAAATTTGTAGCCTCTAATATATATCAGCTCTTTAAGGAACTTCAAGAGCAAGTGAGAAAGCATCCAGGTAAGATTTATGTCTTGCATGCCCACTCTCATAGTGGACTTCCAGGTCCTATTTTTGATGGTAATTCAAAGGCAGATAGCCTTCTAACCATTTGGGCCAATACTCCTTTATTTCAGGAAGCCCAAGAATCTCATTTTAAATATCATCAGGTTGCTTGAACTTTATGTTTACAATTTGGAATAATAAGAGAGGAAGCTAGGAGCATAGTAAAAGCCTGTTCATCTTGCCTTCCTTTCCATGCTCCTACACTCCCTCCAGGGAAGAACCCTCATGGTTTGAGATCTAATGAAATTTGGCAAATGAATGTGACCCATTATACATTTTTTGGTCATCTTTTATCCATGTCGTGGTAGACACCTTTTCAGGATTCACTTTTTCAATACCAGCAGCAAAAGAGACAGCCCGAGTGGTCACTGAATTCCTTACACGAGCATTTGCAATTATGGGTGTGCCACAAGCAATAAAAACAGACAATGGACCTGCATATACTTCTAAACATTTTGCACACTTTTGTGCACAGTATAAGATTTTATGTACCACTGGCATACCCTTTAATCCTCAAGGGCAGGCAATAGTAGAGAGGAGAAACAGAGACCTCAAGATGCTCCTCCAAAAACAAAAGAAAGGGGGAGCCACAGGTAACCCTAGAGAACTTCTAAATTTAGCCCTTTATACTATTAACTTCTTAATCTTTGACAAAGATGCACTGATTCTGGCAGACAGGTTTTATAATCCACCAGAAGGGCAGTGACCAGTGCGAGCAGCTCCATTGCCTTTAGGTAATTGCCAGGTGATGTGGAGAGACCCAGAAAGTGGTGAATGGAAGGGACCAGATAGGTTAACTGCTTGGGGGAGAGGGTTTGCTTGTATCTCCATGGATGGAGAAGAAATCAGATGGGTGCCAATGAGCCATATTTGCCTTGTCCATCGGAGAGAGACGGAGCAGACCCTTGAAATGAAGGAGAAGACCTAAGAAACATCAGGTGGTTCCGTTGCTGACTGTGCCTACCACTGAAAGAGCCTGGCAGTTATGGTGTTTGTCTCATGGACATCAAAAATTGTTGGACTTCAAAACTCTCAGGAATCATTAGATTCTCTGAGACATGAAAAGATTGTTGTAGGACTTGAAAACTCTCGGGAATCATTGGATTCTTTGAGATATGATAAGACTGTTGGACTTGAAAACCCTCAAAAACCATTGGATTTTCTGAGAAATAATAAGACTGCTGCAAGACTTCTAAATCTGCAGGAATCATTGGATTCCATATAAAACATATAAACATATATAACATATAAAAAGACTGTTGAAGGACTTCAAAAACTTGCGGGGATCATTGGATTCTCTGACACAAGAAGCAATGGAGAATAGATTGGTTTTGGACTATCTCTTGGCTGCTGAAGGAGGTGTATGTGATTGTTGTTTACATACCTTCCTTCTAGGACTTCTGGAAATCTTTTACATCATGTTGATTTATATTGTTTGTTATATCACTACTTACATGTATAATTCATGTTTGTTACACCACCTTGAACCTGCACTGGCTGTGGGGAGAGTCATTACTAACAGCCTGTGCGTTACTGCTATGTGCTTGTGTAATACCTCCCATGCTGGTGGGTTTGTGCATACCTGTTTCTAGTAAGAACCTTTAGCCCAGAAACCCGCTAACAATATCTGGCTTGATTCCCACTTCCCTTTAGTGTTTTTCATCTCTCTTTCTGAGATGTCAGGGAGGGCATGAGCATCTCCTTTTTGGTATTTTCATCTCCTTTCCTGAGAAGTCAGGGAAGATCACTTCCTTTTTGGGGTTCTCACCTCCCTGAGAAGGGATGGCGTGACCACCTGTGTTCTAAAACAAAAGAAAGTGGGAGATGTAAAGGGCTGAAACTCTGAATAGGTGCACTGGAATCAGGCAACCAAGCACTTAAAGGCTAATTACCTAGCATATGCTTGGAAAATGCCCCTTCCCACTATTCTGTGCTGGCTTGATCTTTTGGTGTATACAGAAAATTGTAGGAGGGAATAGGGGGTGGGGTAAGACAAGCCAGAATCACTTTTGGTGGTAGATAAAGAGAAGGGAGGTTCGGGAGAGCTTGTGTCTATCCCCTTCACTTCTCCCCCTAAAGACCAAGAATAAAGACCAAGGGCTTTTGCTTATCCTGACTCTGGCTGATTCTAAGGCATCCAGGGTGCTAATCCGGACTTCACAATCTAGAGTTCAAGGAGTCTTGGGTCTTCCATTTTTTTTAAATGTAGCAAATTTGTATGGACATGCATTTAGTTCAATTAATCAGAGAAAGTTAGTGGTGAAAGGAGTCTTAGAAACTAACTAGTTCAAACTCTTCAATTTAGAGATAAGGAAACTAAGGCTTAGAGAAGTAAAATCAGTTTCTCAAGGTTACATAGATGTAACTAGAACTCAGATTTCTCTGACCTCAGTTTAATGATCACTATATGTACACCATACACTTGTTCAATTGTATCTGACTTTTTGTGACACCATTTGGGGTTTTCTTGGGGAAGCTAATGGAGTGGTTTACTATTTCCTTCTCCAGATCATTTTACAGATGAGGAAACTGAGGCATACAAGTTTAAGTGACTTACTTAAGGTCACAAAACTAGTTAGTGGCGGAGGCTGGATCTGAATTAATGAAGATGACTCTTGATTTCAAGCCTAGTGTTCTATCCACTATATCATCTAGTTACTTGTCAATATACATTTTATCTCAACTAACATAATGATTCATTTGACTGAGTGATAGTTAACAGCAATAGTTCAGTAGTTTATTTGTGCTTTTGTGAGTGGTTTGGATGTTTTCTATGAGTGTCTTATAGAAAACCTCTTTTTTAAAAATTAATTTTATAATTATAACTTTTTTTGACAGTACATATGCATAGGTAATTTTTTTTACAACATTATCCCTTGTACTCCCTTCTGTTCTGAATTTTTCCCCTCCTTCCCTCCATCCCCTCCCCTAGAAGGCAGGCATTCCCATATATATTAAATATCTTATAGTACATCCTAGGTACAATATATATGTGCAGAACCGAATTTTGTTGTTGTTGTTGCAAAGGAAGAATTGGATTCGGAAGGTAAAAATAATCTGGGGAGAAAAACAAAAAATGCAAACAGTTTACACTCATTTCCCAGTGTTCCTTTTCTGGGTGTAGCTGATTCTGTCCATTATTGATCAATTGGAATTGGATTAGCTCTTCTCTATGTTGAAGAAATCCACTTCCATCAGAATACATCCTCACATAGTATCATTGTTGAAGTGTATAATGATCTCCTAGTTCTTCTCGTTTCACTCAGCATCAGTTGATGTAAGTCTCTCCAAGCCTCTCTGTATTCCTCCTGTTGGTCATTTCTTACAGAACAATAATATTCCATAACCTTCATATACCACAATTTACCCAACCATTCTCCAATTGATGGACATCCATTCATCTTCCAGTTTCTAGCCACTACAAAAAGGGCTGCCACAAACATTTTGGCACATACAGGTCCCTTTCCCTTCTTTAGTATTTCCTTGGGATATAAACCCAGTAGTAGTACGGCTGGGTCAAAGGGTATGCACAGTTTGATAACTTTTTGAAAACCTCTTTTTTTATAAGTAAAAGTGACTGGTATGATTTGACTAAAGAACATAGTGCACAGCTTGACATTTCCTGTATTCTTTAAAATTGGATAAGAATTTGTTTTGGTTCCAATTTTCATAAAATCTGCATTTGACTTTCATATTAATTGAAGTAAATGATGGTAAATTATTGCCAAATTATTTTTAAGTCTCTCTCCCTGGTTTACTAAACTGCATCCATAAACATACTAATTCAACCAATCTGTCCTGTAGTATGTCCTTACCATCTGTTTCAGCTGAGATTTTAATTTCAAGAGAAAACTATCAAGAAGTATAAGCTGCCATAGAAAGAAAAAGAAAAGAACAGGAACCTACATCAGTGCTTTACGTAGCCTCTTAGACAACTGGGGAATAGCTGAACAAATTGTGGTACATGAAAGTAATGGAATATTAAAAGTACTGTAAGCAATGAGGGAGATGATTGCGGAGAATCTGGGTAGTATAAACTGGCCCAGAGAGAAGAAAGCAGAACCAACAGAACAATTTCTATAAGGAGAGTAACATTGTAAAGAAAAATTTTGAAAGACAAGAATTCTGAGTAATGCAACAACTAAACACATCTCTAGAGGACCTATGACATCATAGCTCCTGACAGAAAGGTGATGGACATGAGATGCAGAAATAGATAAATGTTTTTGGACATGCCCATTGCATAGATTCATTTTGGTTGACTCTGCTTATATGATACAAGGATTTTTTCCCCCTTCCTTTTTTTTTTTTTTGGAGGGGGAAGCAGAAGGTTAACAGTAGTGTTACCTTAAATAAGAGGGTTTTTTTTCTTTTTTTATTATTTTATTTTGTTTTTTATTAATGTTTATAATTATAACATTTTCTTTGACAGCACAGCATAGGTAATTTTTTTTTTACAACATTATCCCTTGTACTCCCTTCTGTTCCGAGTTTTTCCCCTCCTTCCCTCCACCCCCTCCCCTAGATGGCAGGCATTCCCATACATATTAAGTATCTTATAGTATATCCTAGGTACAATATATATGTGCAGAACCGAATTTTGTTGTTGTTGTTGCAAAGGAAGAATTGGATTTGGAAGGTAAAAATAATCTGGGAAGAGAACAAAACAAAACAAAACAAAACAAAACAAAAAACAATGTTCATAGTTTACACTCATTTCCCAGTGTTCCTTTTCTGGATGTAGCTGATTCTGTCCATCATTGATCAATTAGAATTGGATTAGCTCTTCTCTATGTTGAAGATATCCACTTCCATCAGAATACATCCTCATACAGTATCATTGTTGAAGTGTATAATGATCCCCTAGTTCTGCTCATTTCACTCAGCATCAGTTGATGTAAGTCTCTCCAAGCCTCTCTGTATTCCTCCTGCTGGTCATTTCTTACAGAACAATAATATTCCATAACATTCATATACCATAATTTACCCAACCATTCTCCAATTGATGGGCATCCATTCATTTTCCAGTTTCTAGCCACTATGAAAAGGGCTGCCACAAACATTTTGGCACAAACAGGTCCCTTTCCCTTCTTTAGTAGTTCCTTGGGATATAAGCCCAGTAGTAGTACGGCTGGGTCAAAGGGTATGCACATTTTGATAACTTTTTGGGCATAATTCCAGATTGCTCTCCAGAATGGTTGGATTCTTTCACAACTCTACCAACAATGCATCAGTGTCCCAGTTTTCCCACATCCCCTCCAACATTCTTCGTTATTTGTTCCTGTCATCTTAGCCAATCTGACAGGTGTAGTGGTATCTCAGAGTTGTCTTAATTTGCATTTCTCTGATCAATAGTGATTTGGAACACTCTTTCATATGAGTGGAAATAGTTTTAATTTCATCATCTGAAAATTGTCTGTTCATATCCTTTGACCATTTATCAATTGGAGAATGGCTTGATTTCTTATAGATTAAAGTCAATTCTCTGTATATTTTGGAGATGAGGCCTTTATCAGAACCTTTAACTGTAAAAATGTTTTCCCAATTTGTTACTTCCCTTCTAATCTTGTTTGCATTAGTTTTGCTTGTGCAGAAACTTTTTAATTTGGTGTAATCAAAATTTTCTATTTTTGTTATCAATAATGGCCTCTAGTTCTCCCTTGGACACAAACTCCTTCCTCCTCCACAAGTCCGAGAGGTAAACCATCCCATGTTCCTCCAATTTATTTATGATTTCGTTCTTTATGCCTAAATCTTGGACCCATTTTGATCTAATCTTAGTATGTGGTGTTAAATGTGGGTCCATGTCTAGTTTCTGCCATACTAATTTCCAGTTTTCCCAGTAGTTTTTGTCAAATAATGAATTCTTATCCCAAAATTTGGGATCTTTGGGTTTGTCAAACACTAGATTGCTATTTTTATTCACTATTTTGCCCTGTGAACCTAACCTATGCCACTGATCAACTAGTCTATTTCTTAGCCAATACCAAATGGTTTTGGTGACTGCTGCTTTATAATGCAGTTTTAGATCAGGTACAGCTAGACCACCTTCATTTAATTTTTTTTTTTCATTACTTCCCTTGAAATTCTCGACCTTTTGTTGTTCCATATGAATTTTGTTGTTATTTTTTCTAGGTCATTAAAATAGCTTCTTGGGAGTCTGATTGGTATAGCACTAAATAAATAGATTAGTTTAGGGAGTATTGTCATCTTAATTATATTCACTCGGCCTATTCAAGAGCACTGAATATCTTTCCAATTATTTAAATCTGACTTTATTTTTGTGGCAAGTGTTTCATAATTTTGCTCATATAATTCCTGACTCTCCTTTGGTAGATATATTGCCAAATATTTTATACTATCGATCGTTATTTTGAATGGAATTTCTCTTTGTATCTCTTGCTGTTGGATTGTGTTGGTGATATATAAAAATGCTGAGGATTTATGTGGATTTATTTTGTATCCTGCAACTTTTCTAAAATTCTGAATTATTTCTGATAGCTTTTTAGCAGAGTCTTTGGGGTTCTCTAAGTATACCATCATGTCATCTGCAAAGAGTGATAATTTGATTTCCTCATTTCCTATTCTAATTCCTTGAATCTCTTTCTCGGCTCTTATTGCCAAGGCTAGAGTTTCTAGTACTATATTGAATAGTAATGGTGATAGTGGGCAACCTTGTTTCACTCCTGAAATAAGAGGTTTTTGAAACACTTCAAAATACAGAAAGTTTAGTCACACAGACAAGGACAGTTTAAAAGCAAAGTGGAGCATTTTCTTATTGATCAGTTGTTTGTCTCTTCATCACTCTCTTCTAGGTTTTCTTGGTGAAGATACTAGAGTAGTTGGCCATTTCTTTCTGCAGTTCATTTTTAGGAAACTGAGGCAAACAGGGTTAAATATCTTGCCCAGGGACACACAGCTAGTAAGTATCTGAGACCAAATTTGAACTCAGGAAGATAAGCCATTTAGCTACCCCCAGTTCTACTTTGGGACTATCCATTTATATTGTCTGCCCCAGATATGTGTGTGTATATACACACATGTATAGACATACACATCAGACATGTGCCATACCCATAATGATAAAGTGATAGCAATATTGTAATCCTTTCCTTTCAGCAATTTAGGAGTTGGTTTTTTTTTTTTTTTTTAAAGGTATTGAAACTATCTGATATTTGATCTACTCAGGTGACTAAGGCTTAGGTAATTGAAATAGTTTCCTAGTCACTGCTTACAAAATAGTTGAGACATGAAACCTTAGAAAGACCTTAGAACAACACTGGGAAGCTGTGCTCAATTGAATAAAATCTTTATTTTGAGTGAGTCTCTTTGCTCTACTTTGTATATACTCTTCCTGCTATTGGTAAATTTTTAAAATTAGCATTTACATCTAATGGTGGTGAGATCTTGATCAATGAGATCCCAATTCTCAGAGCATGCACAGGGAACGCTGTATGCTATCAGTGCATGTAGGGACTTGGGGAACTAGCTTTCAAAAATCTGTGATGATGAGTAATGAAAGGGCCTGGCTTTCTACTTCAGAGTGTATGCAGGTGTTCTATGATGGTTTCCTTTCTACTTAATGAGTAGTAAAGAAAAACCATATTGATTGGCTGCTGAACCAGAATTGAGTGTACATTCCAATAAAGTGATTAATTAGGCAACTAAATAGCTTTTCTTTCTAGTGATATAATTCTGTATATGGAGAGAGAAAGAAATACTGATAGCAGCATATTCTCCCTAGTTGGCTATATATGAAATCATGAATTCATGATTTGGCTATTTTTCTATCTTATATTTCATTCTTTTCTGCTCTGACAACTTTGTAAGAACATAACCCACTACAACCCTTCTTCTGTTCCCATCCCCTGAAGGAACCTACATGATGCAGCCCAATAATGCATCAATCTGGTGCCTGAGACATGTGGCCATGAATAATTTGTAAGTGAAGTTGAGAGAGTGAGTGCTTTGGCACAACCACTTTAAATTTCAGTCTTCTCTTCAGGGACTAAGGTGATAGAAAGGAGAGTTGGTCCCAATTTGTGTGTATGTCATTTGTATTGATGATACTGGAAACATATGAACATGTAGTGAAAATTTAGGCCGCCAGGAGGGACATAGAGTAAGATATAATGATAGAAATAAAAAGGACCCTGACCCAGAGTTTATGACATAGTATGGAGAATAAGATATGGTGCTCAAAATCTAATTTAAATTAGAATGTAATATATGTATAAGAGAAATACAAACTGCTATAAGATCAGATAAGGGAGATATTATTTCTAGTATAAGAATTTAGGGAAATCTCATGGAAGAGGTAGCATTTGATGTGAACCAGAATTGTTTTGTTTTCTAAGAATTATATTCCCCCTCCTTACTAGCATGTGTAAAAAGGGCAGGTAAGTGGTACAGTGGATAGAGCAACAGCCCTGGAGTCAAGACATGAGTTCAAATATTACCTCAGATACTTACTAGGCGTGTGACCTTAGACAAGTCACTTAACCCTATCTCCAAAATTAAAAAAAAATCTATCATTAATTAATGTATATGTAATTAATATCATTTTTTTACAGTTTTGTTTCTAATTTCATCCTTCACTTTTCTCCTCCCCGCCTTAAGAAAACAAGAATTTGATGATACACAGTAATACTAGTTGTCATGTAAAACACATATTTCTATATTAACCATATTTCCATATTGCAAAAGAGAACAAGACCAAAAAAAGTTTTTAAAAAGTATGTTTTGATCTTCATTCAGACTCATTAGGTTTTTTCTGGAGGTGGATAGCATTTTTCAACAGGAATTGGAGCTTTGGAATTGTCTTGGATCATTGTATTTCAGAGAATAGTTAAATCATTTACACGTGATCATTGTACAATATTGCTGTACTGTGTACAATAATCTCCAGGTTCTGCTCAGTTCATTTTGTGTCAGTTTCTGGGCCATAATTGCATAACTGAAAATTACAGGAATAGTAAGTGGGACCATAAGGCAATAGATGGACATACCCCATCCATCAACAGTAGTAGAATTGATTTGATCATGGTTACCTGAGGTAAGTAAAGCTAGAAAGATGAGGAAAGAGACACAAAGAATAGGTAGTCAGATGAGCCATGATGACTAAGACTTTCCAGAAAATGGTCCCAGAAAGGTAGTCACCGGTAATAACAGAAGGATTCCTATAGAAAGGTTCCTCTATGGTACAAGGTAGATGTGGAAGAGAGAACCTGTAGATCAGTCTGTTGCTATATTTCATTTTCAATCACTAATGAAAATACATTTAAACTGTATGGTGAGTGAATTAGTCCTTTGGGGCTCTATTATAAAGAGAATAAGACTATTGACCCCAAGTGGATGGGACAATAAGATTGCTGTGCTTTTTTCCCTCCTGGGAATTAATCTATATCCCTGGAGTAGAATATGGAATCTGGGTTACTAGGAAAGACAAGTGACTATGGAAATATTTTTGTACCTGCCCAATTAGAAGTGAGCTGGCAAAGTTCAAGCTGCATTTTTTTTTTTTTTGGCTACCTGTCAGATTGCAGAGCTTTAGCACTCTTTAGCAGTTGCTCCTATTACCTAGCAGAAATACACTTCATATTGCATGTTCTGTGGCATGTGGGACAAGTGTTTCATAAGAAAGGACATTTTAAATAATATTATTTGCTAATGAATTTACTTGTTATATAAGGCAATAAAAAGACTGGAAATGAAAAAATTTGGGGAAGATAAATATGTATATTTATGGAATTTAAGACTAAATATATTATTTGAATACCTTGATTGATATCAAAACTAATTAAAATGCCAACTAAGGAGAAAATAAAAGTTTTCATTCATGCAGTAAATACTTGTGAAATGTTGATACTAAGTATAGTCTTATGTTAATCATATCCATCAAAGAGATATTTTGTTTTTTAATTATCATAATAATTAAAATATATAAAGCATATTTGGTAATCCAATGTATAGCTAGAAGAAAGGAAAGCCATTATAGTGATACTTTACTTCTGCTTCTTTCGCTCTTTGTCTTTGAATACTGAGGTTGTTACCAATGTCTTCTATTCAATTTTTCATCTTCCAAAAATTAACATCTGCTAGTTGAAGTCTGGAGTCCATAAAATAGCTTCCTGATATCTAGATGGAATAACGCATGCATTATTTTTCTGTATTATGTGAGTTTTAAAAAAACAATATATACTTATACATATCTTATATACATTATATTATATATATATATATATATATATATATATATATATATATATATATATAATGAAGCAAGAGAGAGAGAGAGGAGATAAGGGAGAGGGAGGAAGGAAGGGAAAGAGGGAGGGAGATAGAAGAAGGGTGGGAAAGAGAAGGAGATGGAGGGAGGGAAGAAAAGAGGAAAGAAGAGGGAAGGAAGAAGAGAGGGAGGGAGAGGGGAAAAGAGAGAAAAGGAGAGAGAGACACACAGAGACAGACAGACAGACACACACACACACACACACAGAGCACTTAAATATCCTGATTGATACTGCGTTTTATTGAATTCAAAAGACTGCTGTGGCTCGTCTTTTCCCACTCCAGGCTATCCTTCACTCAGCTATCAAACTGTTCTTCTTAAGAATATATCTGACCATATTATCCCCATATTCAATAAATGCAATGGTTTCTTAATAGCTCTAAAATGAAATATAAAATCCTCTGCCTTCATAATAGATCCTTTTCACCTTTCCGGGAGTTTTTCACTGGCTGGGTCCTTACAAGAATTGGCTTTCTTCCTTATCTATGCCTCCTGGCTTAGGCTTCTTTTAACACTTATTTAAAATTTCACCTTTTACAACAATCCTTTCCTGGCATCCTTAATCTTAGTGGCATCCCTGTGAGATAATCGCCAGTTTATCTGCATGTATTTTGTTTGTATGCATTTGTTTGCATGTTGTTTTCCCCATTAGCTTATAAACTCTACTCCTGCTCTACTTATAAACTAACTCCTTCTAGTCCAAGAGGTCTGTGACCTGGGTTGGAGAGGCTCAAACCAGGTTTTTGCTGGTGTGTGAGGTTTGAGACAAGATAACCATGTTTTAAGTGAGGTAAGAATGGATATTCTGAAAAGGGGTCTATAGGCTTTACCAGATTACCAAAGGGGTCCAGAACACATAATAAAAGATAAGAAACATTTTTTCCTGTAATTTTTTTTTAGTGGTTTTTGGACAGAAACGGGTGGTGTACTCTATTAAAAGCTTTTTTCAGCATCTATTGATATTATCATATGATCTTTAAAAATTATTTTTGTCAATATGGTTTATGTTTGTAGTTCTTATAATGAACAAATCTTATATTCCATAATATATAATCTTTTAAATATGTTATAGCATACAATAATGCATCAATATACATTAGTTATCAGACAACAGTTTTTTTATCTGCTTTTTGTGTTTCTAATTTAGTTATGAAGACCATATTTTTATTATGGGAGTTTGATAGTATTCTTTCTTTTCATATTTTTGTCAAAATTTGTGTAACATTGGAATGAAATGGTTTTTGAATGTTTCATAGAATGTACTTGTACCAAAAAAAACTTTGGAGTTTTTTCCTTGGGAATTCATTCAATATTTGATCAATTTCTTTTTAAAGTCAGATTTTAAAAATTCTCTATTCATTATTCTGCTAATCTGAGTATGAATATTCATACATTTCATGTAAGCTATTCATTTTGACATATAAAATAATTTCTAATAATTTTAATTTCATTTCAATTTATTACAAATTCTTTCATATTTTGATACAATTTATTTTTATTTAACCATTCTGATATTTTTAAAATCAGGCCTTTTTTTAGTTATCAATTTAATGGTTTTTTTACTTTCAATTTTGTTAATGTTTTCTTTGATTTAAAATTTATTTTTAATATTTAGTTGGTACTTTTTGATATGTTGTTTTTCTAGTTGTATTAGTTTTATGTCCAATTCATAAACCTTTACTTTCTTTTGTTTTTGAAGGTGTTGATTGATATTAATTTTTTCCTTAAGAATTATTTTTGGGGCAGCTAGGTGTCACAGTGGATAGAGCACCAGCCCTGATATCAGGAGGACCTGAGTTCAAATATGACCTCGGACAATTAACACTTCCTGGCTGCTGTGTGACCCTGGTTACTTAACAAGTCACTTAACCCCAATTGCCTCAGCAAAAAAAAAAAAAAAAAAAAAAAAAAAAGAATTATTTTGGATTATGTTATTAATATTTTGGCTCATTGTCTCATTTTTTTTGGGGGGGGGTGAGATGTTTGTTATTTCTATGAAAAAACTATTTCCCTTTATCACACTAATTTTTAGGATTAAATTCTTTGGTCTATGGTTAATTTTTTAATTCTTTCCTCAAAGGCCCTTTCTTACGCATAATCTTAGTGCATTTTGGTTTATAAAACATGTGTTTAATATTTCTGCTTTCCTAAAATTGTTTGTGAATTTTTTATGCTTTACCATATAATTAAATTTGGTAAAGGGGACATATATGCACAGCTGAGAAATGTTACTCCATTCTAGTCTCATTCAGTAGTCACTAGAGATCTATTATAACTAATTTTTAAAAAAAATTCCGTTCAGGTCCTTAACTTCTTTCTTGTTTATTATCTTGCTGAATTTAGACTTGCTAAATCTAAACCAGAAAGTTGGTGCCATCAAAGTTCCTAACAGTTATACTTTTGCCATTTGTTTCTCAATTAGCTTTTCCTTCAAAATAACATATTTATATGCTATGTCCTTTGATGCATATATCATAAAATTGGCAATAATTCTCTATGACCATTTATTTCATTTACTTATGTCTCTTTTAATTATTATTGGAAGTTATGATTATTATCTTGTTGCTGTTGTTTTAAAATTTACCCAAAAATAAATTGTGTCCTATTTTAACTGTCAAAATCTTTGTTTCAAGTATGTTTTTTGTAAACAACATACTGTTGGATTCTGCTTCCTAATCCATTCTGTTCCTCTCTTTTTGTGAGTTCATTCAATTCATGGGATTTAGCAGATACTTCTCTCTTCCCACCCTCAACCCTGAATGGAATGCACACAGACATTCTATAACTGATTCCAATCAGTGAAGCATGTAGCGAAGAAGCATACTATTGATTAGTTGTGGAGTTAAATCTAGGACATAATCAGGAGGCACAAACCAGCCAAAATGAGTCTTTTACTTTTGTTCTTTTCTTTTAGGCTATTTTTAAGAATAGGGGTTTACTATAAACCTTGGGACAGCAGGAGATTTTGGGCCCTCCCTAATTGAGATTGACATGTGTCTTCTTTTTGTTTCTTTGTATTTGTTTTTGCCTTTTTTTTTTTTTTTTTTTTTTTTTTTTTTTAGGTGAAAAGAGTCTTGGAGGCAGCTATGATCTCAAGTACTTTAAAGGGTCAGAATGATGAGCCATCACAGGTACATGAATTGGAATCTGTTAGATTTTGTGACCGCCCAGATGGAGAAGAACAAAGAAGTAAGCTACCTGTTTGATTCAGCTTACAATCAAGAAGCCAAGAGGGAGCCACAATAATTTACCCATTAACTATTCTTAACTTGGAAATAAACTTGGTGAAACAAATGTTATATGGAAATTGCTTCAAGTTTGAACCCATTCTTCTCAGGAACCAAGACAATATCAAGGAAAGTATGTCCCTGAGTATTTGAAAGAAATGTTTGTCCTTTATTCTTGCTATAACTTTGAAGTAAATATCTATTGTAAAAGTGAGTTTATTTTACTTGGTTAAATGTAACTCAAATTCTAATCACTGTCAGTCAGCAGTGGGAAGAATTGGCTAGAACCAATTGCATTAGAGAAAGATTCCCCTAAATTCTCCAAAGTACGTTAGAACCCTTAAGAAGAGATGTAGTTGGCCTTTCTATGGAAGAGTGATTTCAGATTATTGTTACATATGGTTTCTTTTTTTTTTTTTTTTCTTAATCATTTTTTTGGATGATAGTCTTTTGGTTTTTCTGAAGCACATGTATACTCATACTTTTTGACTAGAAATTTCAAGACTGTTTTATGTTAGTGCTAGGTTTATGTTTCTTGAATCATGTTTTCAGAAAACATAATAAAGTTGTGCTGTAATATCAGAGAATGATTTTTAGATTATGGTGTATATATATTGCATATATATGTACATACATATACACACACCTATACTTGTATATTGAGGTTCAGAGAATCTTTTTTAGGTGATTTGAGTACTATGATTTCATTATGAATTGGCAATATCATGTAGAAAAAAATTTGCTTGGGGCATATGGTATGTCCCCTCTGGTTAGTGATTGTCCTCATATTTGAATGTGTACACCCAGGTATGTCAAGAGTTGATTTTGATTTTGGTTGATATACAAGATCTCGGAAACACTGGAAATCCTATCACAGAATATATTGTGAAAAACAAAGTTCACAAGGACTAGGAATATTTGGAATGTAATAAAACATATCAGAAATAAAACTCCCTAGATTAGTCCCACAGACAAGGCTTTTCCATCCCTTTGGGGAGAATAATTATGACTTCTTCTTGCTTCTCAGGCTCCACCGACTAGTGGATATCTTGTTCTGCTGTAATTCTGGGCTCCTGATTACGTCTTGTTTCAGGGTATGGTGCTTAGGAGTGAAAGTAGGGCTCTTTAGAGGTGGGTGGTATTTGTGTAGCCCAAGTTTTTCTTCAATAATCCAATAATATTGCCAGATAGTTCGGGAACCATCTGTGAAGTACATAATGTTAAGAAATCAATTGAAACAAAAAGGACATCTTACTTCTTAAGGTCCCTTTGTTAACATGTGAATAAGTATTGGAACTGAAATTGTAATTTCATTAGTTTAGGAAACTCTTGGGTGAGAAATTTCCAATTACCAATTCAGGTTGGCATTTTCTCTGTAATATATAATTAGAGAGAGTTTGATAGAGCAGTGTTAATGACTTACCCAGAGTTACATAGGGTTTCTGAGCAGTGACTTGAACTCAGGTCTTATTGGCTTTGAGGTTAGCTTTCCAGCCACTATACTATGCTGCTTCTTTATACAGGCTATATATACTGCATGCCTAAATGGTATAATTATGAATATGTTTTTCTTATAATACGTGTGTTTTCAGAATAGACTTCAGTTTATTCTATTGCTAAAACAGACTCCAAAGTTATTATAAAGAACAGAGACAGATTAATCTGCTATTGTTAATCAATAGCACTGCTGGATTCCATGGTCCCAATTATGAATCCATGCTTCCCATTGTAAATTAATTTCCGTCTTGATGGAGTTTGCAGCAAAAAGCACAGGGTGATTGTTCTACTAACCTATATTCTGCCCACAGAATATTTTTGTCATTCCTTAGGGAAGAGGTTGTGCCACATAATATCTATTATTTCTGGGTCAAAATGACCATATAAGCTCTTTTGGATAGTCTTGTTATGGTTTGCCTTCATGAGAGGAATTTCGAAAAGCTTAGCTGGGAAGGTATAGTTAATTATGACTTTGGCTTTTGGTGCAGTTTGCCCCTCCCTATGTTTATATATACCTTTTCTCAGGTATCTATGAGGATGTTAAATAAAAAGATCTTAAGGGCTGGTGCTAGCAAAACTAAAACCACCGTTCTCTTATTGACCACTCCTTTTCATAGGGAGTAAATTATCTTGAACTTCGAAAGATCCAGACCAAAAAAGCCTAACTTAGGACAGCAAAACTCTGGAGTAGAGTAGGAATGAAATTAAAATGTTGTAAATATTTAACAAAATAAGTAAAAATACAATACGATTTAGATAACATTAGTTTGTGGTTTTCTAGGTAAATATCTTGCCAGATCTTTTTCTATTTGTGTTTGACACCATTGGTCTAGACTATCACATTTGTACTACAAATGTACTTGATAGGTATTTATATAAGAACGAGGCTCTATTTCTATTCTATCTATTCTAGAAATCACCAAAGAATTGAAATTCTTGCTATTTGGGCAGAGTTCTCCTCATCTTCTCCTCTTCCTTAAAACTGGTGGAAGGGAATGATATAACATCTTCCTTTCTTGACCAGGAAGCCACTGGAAGCCAGAAGAGGGGAAAGTATGTTGATGTATAGATCTGCCATAGAAGCTACAGTGGAGATACAGTCATGAAGTCATCAGCACCAAGTCAAGTCATCAAGCATTTATTAAATGCTTTTTATGTGCCAGGCACTGTGATGGAAATACAAAGAAAGGCAAAAAAATTCCCTCATATTAATGAGTTTACAATTTAGTGGTAGAGATTACATGCAAATAACTATATACAAATGAAGATACATACAGGATAAATTAGAATAATCAGTAGAGGGAAGGCACTAAAATTAAAGACTGGGAAAGACTTTCTGGTAGAAGTTAGATTGTTAGCTGTGACTTGAAGGAAGCCCAGGAAACTAGGAAGTAGAAATAGGAGGGAGAGAATTCCAGACAGGTAAAATCCACAATGTTAGGAAGTGGAGCATCTTGTGTAACAAAGAGCTAGGACAGTGTCACTGGATTGCAGAGTATGTAGAAAATAGTAAGGTATAAGAAGACTAAAAAAGGCAGGAGGGGAACCTTTATGGAGAGCTTTGCATGTCAAACGGATGATTCTATATTAGAGCAGGAAGGTGATAGGATTCAACCAAAGTTGCAGGAAGATCAATTTGACAACGAAGTGGAAGATTGATTGCAATGGTGACAAAGAGACTTCATGCTGTTGCAATATCCCAGAGATGAAGTGATGAGGGTCTGCATCAGTGTGGTGGCAGGATCAAAAGAGATTTTATATATATATATATATATATATATATATATATATATATATATATATATATATATATATATATATATATATATATATAATGTTGTGAAGATAGAATTAGACAGGGCTTGGGCTGTGGGAAGTGAGAAAGAATGAGTTGACACCTAGATTGTGAGCCTAGCTATGCCAGAGGATAGTGGTACTTTGGACAATAACAGGAAATTTAGGAAGAAGGGAAAACTTATGGGGATAGACAATAAACTTTGTTTTGATCATTTTGAGTTTAAGATTTTTATTGAATATCCACTTTGAAATTTCTGACCTCTGAGACAGCTAGATGGCACAGCTAGAGCATCAGTCTTGAAGTCAGGAGGATGTGAATTCAAATCCAGCCTCAGAGACTTAACACTTACTAGCTATGTGACCCTGGGCAAGTCACTTAACCCTAATTGCCTTACCCCCCCCCCCAAAAAAAAAAAAAAAAGAAGAGAGAAAAAAAGAGATGTCCAACATCTAACTCCAATATGGGAGTTGTGGTACTGGAAGTTAGGAGAGAGTTTAAGGCTACATGCATAAATCTAAGAATCATCAGCATAGAAATGATATTTGAATCCATGGGAACTGATGAGAACACCAAATGAAATGGTATGAAAGGAGCAGAGAGACACCTACCAGTGGACATGACTTGGACAAAGATCCAGCAAAGGATATGGAGGAGTAATCAGGTTGGAAGAGAACCAAGAGAAAGCAATGTCATAAAACCTAAAGAGAAAAGAGTATCAAAGAGAAGATGATATATAATGTTTTGGAAAGTCAGGAAAGATGAGGATTAAGAAAGGACTCTTAGATTTGGCAATTTAGAGATTATTGTAATTTTGGAGAAAGTAGTTTCAACTGAATGATGAGATTGGAAACCAGATTGAAGGTTTTTAAGGAATAGAAAGAAAGGAAGTGGAGGAATTTATTGCAGATGATCTTCTCAGGGTTTAATCACAAAAAGGAGAGTTATCTGAGGATATTTTTCAGGAATAAAGAGATTAAGTGAGGGATTTTTTTTTTTTTTAAGGATTAGGTGTGTGAGCATGGTATGTGTGTGTCAAATCCCACTTCCACATCTCTCTCCCCAGATGATTAAAGAAATGCAAATTAAAAAAAAAAACTCTGGGAAAACTGGGACAATAATGTAATGTTGGCGGAGTTGTGAACTGATCCAATTATTCTGGAGAGCAATTTGGAACTATGCTCAAAGCATTATAAAACTGGGCATATACCCTTTGATCCAGAAATACTAATACTAGGTCTGTATTCCAAAAAGATCATAAAAGAGGGAAAAGAATCCACATGTACAAAAATACTTACAGCAGCTTTTTATGTGATAGGCAAAGGGATGTCCATGAATTGGGAAATAACTAAAAATAAGTTGTGGTATATGAATGTAATGGCATACTATTGTGTTATAAGAAATGATAATCAGGTAAATTTCAGAAAAAGCCTGGAAAGACTTACATGAACTAATGCTGAGTGAAGAACCAGGAGAATATGTAACAGCATATTTGTAGTTGTGATGTTATAATCAACTATGATAGACTTAGCTCTTCTCAGCAATACAATTCCCAAAGACTCATGATAGAAAATGGTGACTATATCCAGAGAAGGAATTATGGAACCTGAATGCAGATCAAAGCATACTATTTTTACTTTATGTGTATATGTGTGAGTGTTTTCCCTTTTGTTCTCTTTCTTTTCCAATATGACTAATATAAAAATATGTTTAACATGACTGTACATGTTTAACCTACATCAGACTGCTTGTTGTTTTGGGAAGAGGAGAAATAAAGGAAGGAAGGAGAAAAATTTGGAACTCAAAATCTTGCAAAAATGAATGTTGAAACTATCTTTAGATGTAATTAGAAAAAATAAAATACTATTAAGTGAAAAAAAAAAACAAAAAACAAAATGAAATCTAGACTCGACCCTTGACTTGAGGACCCTGTCTTGATGCTTGAAAAGATGCATGTGGTATTTGATAGTCTTCTATTATTAGTAGGAGATCAAGTCTCCTAAGGAAATTTAGTTGATTCAAAATAAGTAATCCTAAAATAATGGCAGACATTTTATATGGACTGGAAAATCAGTGGATTTTCTGGCATTTATAACAATCAAGTTCTTCCATGTTAAAAATATAGAGGAAATATAGTAATACTTTATAAGATGTGTTAATAAATAAGATAAGTAAAAAATAGGAAACTACTGACTGAAAGGGTGATGGAGTGCCCTTGACAGAAATAGGGAAGTGCAGAGAAGAGATGAATTCTGGGAAAAGATAATGAATTCTATTTTAGATGTATAGTTTGAGATACTTATGGGATATTCAGTTCAAAATTTCTAAAAGGTAGTTGGTGATACAGGACTGGAGCTCAGTACAGAGGGTAAGGCTATGTGTTTGTTTTATTTAGAATTTTTTTTCCACAGGATATATGCATGAGTAAATTTTTTTATAATATTATCCCTTGTATTCATTTTTCCAAATTATCCTCCCCTCCCTCCACTCCCTCCCCCCGATGACAGGCAATCCCATACATTTTACATATGTTACAATATAACCCAGATACAATATATGTGTGTAAATACCATTTTCTTGTTGCACATTAAGTATTAGATTCCGAAGGTATAAGTAACCTGGGTAGATAGACAGTAGTGCTAACAATTTACATTCGCTTCCCAGTGTTCCTTCTCTGGGTGTAGTTGTTTCTGTCCATCATTGATCAGCTGGAAGTGAGTTGGATCTTCTTTATGTTGAAGATATCCACTTCCATCAGAATATATCTTCATACAACATTGAAGTGTACAGAGATCTTCTGGTTCTGCTCATTTCACTCAGCATCAGTTGATTTAAGTCTCTCTAAGCCTCTCTGTATTCCTCCTGTTGGTCATTTCTTACAGAGCAATAATATTCCATAACCTTCATATACCATAATTTACCCAACCATTCTCCAATTGATGGACATCCATTCATCTTCCAGTTTCTAGCTACTACAAAAAGAGCTGCCACAAACATTTTGGCACATACAGGTCCCTTTCCGCTCTTTAGTATTTCTTTGGGATATAAGCCCAATAACAGCAATGCTTGGGTCAAAGAGTATGCACAGTTTGATAACTTTTTGGGCATAGTTCCAGATTGCTCTCCAGAATGGCTGGATTCTTTCACAACTCCACCAACAATGTATCAGTGTCCCACCTTTCCCACATCCCCTCCAACATTCATCATTATTTGTTCCTGTCATCTTAGCCAATCTGACAGGTGTGTAGTGGTATCTCAGAGTTGTCTTAATTTGCATTTCTCTGATCAGTAGTGATTTGGAACACTCTTTCATATGAGTGGATATAGTTTCAATTTCATCATCTGAAAATTGTCTGTTCATATCCTTTGACCATTTATCAATTGGAGAATGGTTTGATTTCTTATAAATTAGGGTCAGTTCTCTATATATTTTGGAAATGAGACCTTTGTCAGAACCTTTAACTTTAAAAATATTTTCCCAATTTGTTACTTCCCTTCTAATCTTGTTTGCATTAGTATTGTTTGTACAGAAACTTTTTAGCTTGATGTAATAAAAATCTTCTATTTTGTGATCAATAATGATCTCTAGTTCTCCTCTGAAGACTATGTGTTTATGTGTATGTGTGTGTGTGTTTGTTTGTTTGTGTATGTGTATGTGTGTGTGTGTGTATGTGTGTGTGTATCAACACTGATATAGAGATATGTACATTCTTATCTATAAGAACAGGGAGTCATCTACACAGAAATGATCAGTAAGCTCAAGGAATTGATATAACTGATCAGGAATTCCTATATATTATCTTAACCAGGATGTCCAGTCCCTGGGAATTTCTTAGAAAATTAGGGATTCCCCTATTCACCTCAGCTACATTCACCCAAACACATTATCACTCATTAACACCTTAAAATTGGTTTATGAAATTGCTTCCCAGTGGAACAGACAGCTAAGTATAGGATCCTGAAAGACTGAAATATTTTTTATTTCTTTTAAAAATTTTTGGTTATACTACACATTTCTAAGATTGGCTAAAATGACAAAAAAGGTAATGATGAATGTTGGAGGAGATGTGGAAAAACTGGGACACTAATTCAGCCATTCTGGAGAGCAATTTGGAACTATGCCCAAAGGGCTATCAAATTACACATACCCTTTGATCCAGCAGTATTTCTATTGGGCTTTGTATCCTAAAGAGATCATAAAGGAGGGAAAGGGATCCACATGTACAAAAAGTTTGTGGCAGCCTTTTTTGTAGTGACAAGAAACTGAAAACTGAGTGGATGTCCATCAATTCAAGAATGGTTGAGCAAGTTATGGTATATGAATGTTATGGAATATTATTGTTCTATAAAAAATATCAATAGGGTCATTTCAGAGAGACAAGAAGAGACTTAAATGAACTGATGCTAAGTGAAATGAGCAATACCAGGAGATCATTATACACAGCAACAGCAAAATGATATGATGCTCAATTCTGATGGACAGGGCTCTTGTCAATTATGAAGTGATTCGGACCAGTTTCTGATGAAGAGAGCCATTTGCACCCAGAAAGATGATAGTGGGAATTGAATGTGGACCACAACATAGTATTTTCACTCTTTTTGTTGTAGTTTACTTGCATTTTGTTTTCTTTCTCATTTTTTTTCCTTTGGGATCTGATTTTTATTATGCTACATGCTATCTGTGGAAATATGTATAGAGGAATTATACATACTAGATCACTTGCCAACTGGGAGAGGGAGAGAAAGGGAGGGAAAAAAATTAGAACAGGGTTTTGTAGGAGTGGATGTCAAAAATTATCATGTATATATATTTTGAAAATAAGAAGCCATAATTAATTTTTTTGTGTTATTCTGAACTTGACAAATATTAACAAAAATAAATATTTCCATCCACCATGAAAGACAACAAAAGAGGATTGTGTCTGAAACCATAAAATTGCACTATATCCAGTTTATTTTCTTTAAAAAGGTTGTAATACACATGAGTTTCAAAGATTTCATACTTGTTTGGGCTCCCTTGAATCTTCTATTCTCTTCTGTGTATTCTTTTAAATATTTTATTGATGCTCTTTTCTTTGACTTCACTATAACTAGCCTCCTCTTTCCCCAATACTTTCCTCACAATTAAAAAAAAAAATTTCCCTTGTAACAAATAGGCATAATCAAACTTTTTTTCCCCCGGCGGCATTTGAGGTTAAATGACTTGTCCAGGTCACACAGCTAGGCAGTGTTAAGTGTCTGAGATCAGATTTGAACTCAAGTTCTCCTGACTTCAGGGCTGGTGCTCTGTCCACTGCGCCACCTAGCTGCTCCTAAACATTTTTTTTTTTTTTTACATTTATACTAGAAGCAAGGGATAGGAGCAAGGGGACACTGTCTATGGAATGCATTGGGTAGTCAATGTGAAATACAAGGTGCCTCATGATGCTGGTGGGTAGCTAGAGGGGAAAGATATCACAAAAAAAGGTTATCACTTTCTTTTAGGGGCAGGCATCCAGGGGCCAACTTTTAGGTCCCTTGAATTGACATAAAATAAAAGAGAGCAAGTCAGTGTCCATAATGTCTTTGCATACTGACAAGAAAATAGAGACTAGAGCTAGATATTCTCCTGCAGTAAAAGCTGGTGGGATGAGAATTGTGCAGAAATACTTTTGTGGTAGAGATGCCAAAGAAGAGAGAGATAAAGATAATCAAAAATGGGAAAGTACCAACCCACCTAAACCATCTGTATATATATCTCTGGTGTTACTGCAAGGAGTGACAAAGATTTCTGCTCTGCTACAGCTCATGTGGTTCACCAAAAACCACACCTCTCCATGGAAAAGCATACTTCTCATAGGACAACACAGCACATCCAGCAATCCCACAAGCCAAGGTCCTGCTATCACTCTGTAAGCCTGTTTTTGGAGAAGAGCACATGATTTCTTCTGAAGTAACATTTATAGAGCAATAAGAGTTGGTCCAATTTTCTTTCTATCTCTATCTCTGTAGAAAAATTTAAGACAAAGCAAATCAGTAGCTTCCTTAGCCTTTCAGGAAGTACTTTGTTTACTGACTTACAAATAGATCAGATATTCATGTATCTTGTTCACCTAAATACAAACAACAGTCTTAATTTCCCCCCAGGATCTAGGATCCTTATTCAAACTTACTAAAACAAAAAACAATTGGAAGTAGATTCATTCTAGTGTAATCTATAGATCACAGTCTCTGCTATAAGAATAGTTTAGGAAGCTTCTCCCCTTTCAAACATCCACTGAGAGATAGCTGAAAATGACAGCCTATTATGTTTCCAAAAATTTCTTTTTATATGTATATTTGATGTAGTATATTCCACATGTTCCAAATCACTGAAAAGAAACAATTATATCAAGTGTTTCCTTTTATAATCATTTGTGCTTTTCAATGATAAAAACTGCCAAAAAAAAAAAAAAAAAAAAAAAAAGGAAAATACCTTCATTCTTTGTTGACCATCTATTATTAAGTCAATTCCTCCATAAACTTGGGATATACTTTCCCACAAACACAAAACACTATCTATGGGAAGAGTAGCCACAGGTATGGAACAAGGAAGGAAATAAATAGCATCTTAAAGTGGAGAAGCTTTGTCTTAATTGTACATAAATCTAACACCACAATTAAGAAGACTGTGTTTGTTTTCCCTAGTCCTTCATAAAAGATCTACAGATAAATAGTCTCAGACCACACACAGTCAAGCTATTTTTCTCTGTAACATTCTAGAACAATACTAATTACAGTACCATACAGGTGTGAGGTTGGAAAGTGATGCAGAAAGGAAAGGCCTTTAAGTGTGGTTCAAACAACTAATGAATAGTTTGTATTTTGATTTGAGACTGTCACTATTTCCTTTTCTGCCTCTCAAATTACTTTTTTCTGTTGAAAGTCATCAGGATTTCTCAGAATGCTTCCCATAGTGTTGCTCTGTATGCAGCTTTTGATTTCTATAAAAAATTACACCTTTCTACAATTTCACTCCTGATTAATCTTAGCGCTGCCCCTGCAACTATGTATTCACGTGTCAGAAACTGTTGCATGGTGAATATTATACATCACTTTTATGTCTTCCTCACGTGACATGAAAAATGTGCTTGATTTGAATACCTCTAGACATTCTATGGTCTAGGACCTTAGCATTAGGTTTCTTATTGATAATAAACATCTCATCTAAATGCCATTAATGAAATTTGTCTTGAAGCTAAAGAAGTAATCAGGGGCCCATATCCTTGTTGTGATCTGAAAATCAACTTGGAAACTTGATGCTTGGTCTAGTTTTGAAAAATGATGCTGTCATAATTTGCAAAATGTTTTCTTAATTGGGAGAAATCAAGGAAGAATTAATTGAGTTAAAAGGCTTGTAGTACTTGCATTGTATAGAGAAACTTTATTTTAAAAATAGCTCTCTCCCTATTTTGTAACAGTATTATTAACTTTCTTGTTATTTTTTTTCTTTTTTTATGAAATTTAATTTTTTAATCAACAAAAACCCACCTTTTTTTTCATTCCCATCTCATCCTCCTTTGTAATATCACTAACTTCTATAACACCTAGGGGCAACCTCAATTTATATTTTGGGCCTCTCATTTGCAGCAGGTTAAAGATATTCTGTGAGTGCACTCAAAATCATGCATCCTGAATCCCTAGCAATGACATTCATATCCAGTGAAAAATTTCAATACACAATTTTTAAAGAATAGGTGATTAAAGAACATAATTAGGTCAAAGTAAAGATACTTAAATAGGATAGTAAGAAAAATATTTTTTAATTCCTCCATAAACTTGGGAAATACTTTCCCACAAACACAAGACATTATCTATGGGAAGAGTAGCCACAGGTAGGGAACATCCATACATTTAAGGAACACTGTGTCTAGATAGAACACATCTTTTTGTATGTTCAGAATTTCATTCTTGACAACTTCCCTTCTCCCATAGATTTTAATTTATGAGATCCTAGTTATCTTTTTTCTAAACCTTTTGTAATCTGCTCTTCTTTAATCTGAAGCTACATGTTAGATTATGATAACTTTGTGGTAGTTTGTTTGAATTAAAGTCTAATTCCTATGAATGCATACATGGGAACATCTATGCTTATGAGATGAAAATATATTCTTTCATCTAAAAATTAACAGGGTAAGTATTATTAATAGAAAGATATTAATATTTAAGTATGCATTATTATCTAATATTTAGATATATTGGTAAATTTGAATTTAACAATATAATTCTAAATTATTTCTGAATAACTCAAAACACATTGACAATGGTAAAATTTCTCTATTTATTTGATTAAAAGCTTTGCAAAATATGAAACTTTTATTCAAGAAAAGCCAAGAAGGGCCTTTTTTCTTTGGCTTTCAAGAAGTCAATATATGCCCAATTATGGTATCATTTAAATTTAAACTAGGCACTTATTGATCTCACTCTCTTCTTTTAATTAGAAAATTTTATGTTTTCAAGAGTGAACAATTGTTTATTTTCACATAAGAATAATACTTCTTTTAACAAAGGTGTTTTTTTTTTTTTAACAACTTCTCTTGTTGAATACATTCAGAACTTTGAATTTATCCTATTTTCCTAATCCTTGATAGTCTATCCTTATAGGACAGAAGTTGAAAATAATTTGTCATTAATCTGTGCATTATACAATCCGTATTATTTTAAAATGTCTTGAATTGATAGGGGTGGAAATATTCTCTGCTAGTGTTAATGTTTCTATAGATGAGAAAAAAAGTCAAGAAATAATGGCTTCTTAAACCTTTGGTAAATCTGATCAGAAAAAAGAAAGAGGAAAATCAAATTGTTAGTCTTACAAATGAAAAGGGGGATCTTTCCACCAATGAAGAGGAAATTAGAGAAATAACAAGGAGTTACTTTGCCCAACTTTATGCCAAAAAAGTGAAATGGATGACTTCCTTCAAAAATATAGGCTTCCTAGATTAACAGAGGAGGAGATAAATTGCTTAAATAGCCCCATTTCAGAAAAAGAAATAGAACAAGCTATTAATCAACTCCCCAGGAAAAAATCCCCAGGACCAGATGGATTTACATGTAAATTCTACCAAACATTTAAAGAACAATTAGCCCCAATGTTATATAAACTATTTGAAAACATAGGGGATGAAGGAGTCCTACCAAACTCCTTTTATGACACAGACATGGTACTGATACCTAAACCAGGTCGATCGAAAACTGAGAAAGAAAACTATAGACCAATTTCCTTAATGAATATTGTTGCTAAAATCTTAAATAAGATATTAGCAAAAAGACTTCAGAAAATCATCCCCAGGATAATACACTATGATCAAGTAGGATTTATACCAGGAATGCAGGGCTGGTTTAATATTAGGAAAACTATTAGTATAATTGACCATATTAATAATCAAATTAATAAAAACCATATGATCATCTCAATATATGCAGAAAAAGCATTTGACAAAATCCAACATCCATTCCTACTAAAAACTCTTGAGAGTATAGGAATAAATGGATTATTCCTTAGAATAATTAGGAGCATATATTTAAGACCGTCAGTAAGCATAATATGCAATAGAAATAAACTGCAACCTTTCCCAGTAAGATCAGGAGTGAAACAAGGTTGCCCACTATCACCAATACTATTCAATATAGTACTAGAAACGCTAGCCTCGGCAATAAGAGCTGAGAAAGAGATTCAAGGAATTAGAGTAGGAAATGAAATCAAACTATCACTCTTTGCAGATGACATGATGGTATACTTAGAGAACCCCAAAGACTCTGCTAAAAAGCTATTAGAAATAATTCAAAATTTTAGCAAAGTGGCAGGATACAAAATAAATCCACATAAATCCTCAGCATTTTGATATATCACCAACAAAATGCAACAGCAAGAGATACAAAGAGAAATTCCATTCCAAACAAATGTTGAGAGTATAAAGTATTTGGGAATCCATCTACCAAAGAATAGTCAGGAATTATATGAGAAAAATTACAAAATACTTGCCACAAAAATAAAGTCAGATTTAAATAATTGGAAAGACATTCAGTGCTCTTGGATAGGCCGAGCGAATATAATAAAGATGACAATACTCCCCAAACTAATCTATTTATTTAGTGCTATACCAATCAGACTCCCAAGAAACTATTTTAATGACCTAGAAAAAATAACAACAAAATTCATATGGAAGAATAAAAAGTCGAGAATTGCAAGGGAACTGATAAAAAAAAAAGTCAGAGGAAGGTGGTCTAAGTGTACCTGATCTAAAGCTATATTATATAGCAGCAGTCACCAAAACCATTTGGTACTGGCTAAGAAATAGACCTGTAGATCAGTGGAACAGATTAGATACAAAGGACAAAAAAGGGTACATCTATAGCAATCTAATCTTTGACAAACCCAAAGATTCCAACATTAGGGACAAAAATTCATTATTTGGAAAAAACTGTTGGGAAAACTGGAAATTAGTATGGCAGAAATTAGATATGGATCCACACTTAACACCATATACCAAGATAAGATCAAAATGGGTCCATGACTTAGGCATAAAGAATGAGATAATAAATAGATTAGAGGAACAGAGAATAGTCTACCTCTCAGACCTGTGGAGGAGGAAGGAATTTATGACCAGAGGAGAACTAGAGATCATTATTGATCACAAAATAGAAGAGTTTGATTACATCAAACTAAAAAGTTTCTGTACAAACAATACTAATGCAAACAAGATTAGAAGGGAAGTAACAAATTGGGAAAATATTTTTAAAGTTAAAGGTTCTGACAAAGGTCTCATTTCCAAAATATATAGAGAACTGACCCTGATTTATAGGAAACCAAACCATTCTCCAATTGATAAAAGGTCAAGGGATATGAACAGAAAATTCTCAGATGATGAAATTGAAACTATTTCCACTCATATGAAAGAGTGTTCCAAATCACTACTGATCAGAGAAATGCAAATTAAGACAACTCTGAGATACCACTATACACCTGTCAGATTGGCTAAGATGACAGGAACAAATAATGATGAATGTTGGAAGGGATGTGGGAAAACTGGGACACTGATACATTGTTGGTGGAGTTGTGAAAGAATCCAACCATTCTGGAGAGCAATTTGGAACTATGCCCAAAGAGTTATCAAACTGTGCATACCCTTTGACCCAGCATTGCTGTTATTGGGCTTATATCCCAAAGAAATACTAAAGAGCGGAAAGGGACCTGTATGTGCCAAAATGTTTGTGGAAGCTCTTTTTGTTGTAGCTAGAAACTGGAAGTTGAATGGATGTCCATCAATTGGAGAATGGTTGGGTAAATTATGGTATATGAAGGTTATGGAATATTATTGCTCTGTAAGAAATGACCAGCAGGAGGAATACAGAGAGGCTTGGAGAGACTTACATCAACTGTTGCTGAGTGAAATGAGCAGAATCAGAAGATCACTATACACTTCAACAACAATACTGTATGATGTATTCTGATGGAAGTGGAAATCTTCAACATAAAGAAGATCCAACTCACTTCCAGTTGATCAATGATGGACAGAAATAATTATACCCAGAGAAGAAACACTGGGAAGCGAATGTAAATTGTTAGCACTACTGTCTATCTACCAAGGTTACTTATACCTTCGGAAGCTAATAATTAATGTGCAACAAGAAAATGGTATTTACACACATATATTGTATCTAGGTTATATTGTAACACATGTAAAATGTATGGGATTGCCTGTCATCGGGGGGAGGGAGTAGAGGGAGGGGATAATTTGGAAAAATGAATTAAAAAAAAAAAGAAGATTTTTATTACATCAAACTAAAAAGTTTCTGTACAAACAATACTAATGCAAACAAGATTAGAAGGGAAGTAACAAATTGGGAAAACATTTTTAAAGTTAAAGGTTCTGACAAAGGTCTCATTTCCAAAATATATAGAGAACTGACCCTAATTTATAAGAAATCAAGCCATTCTCCAATTGATAAATGGTCAAAGGATATGAACAGACAATTTTCAGATGATGAAATTGAAACTATATCCACTCATATGAAAGAGTGTTCCAAATCACTACTGATCAGAGAAATGCAAATTAAGACAACTCTGAGACACCACTACACACCTGTCAGATTGGCTAAGATGAGAGGAACAAATAATGATGAATGTTGGAGGGGATGTGGGAAAGCTGGGACACTGATACATTGTTGGTGGAGTTGTGAAAGAATCCAGCCATTCTGGAGAGCAATTTGGAACTATGCCCAAAAAGTTATCAAACTGTGCATACCCTTTGACCCAGCATTGCTGTTATTGGGCTTATATCCCAAAGAAATACTAAAGAGGGGAAAGGGACCTGTATGTGCCAAAATGTTTGTGGCAGCTCTTTTTGTTGTAGCTAGAAACTGGAAGATGAATGGATGTCCATCAATTGGAGAATGGTTGGGTAAATTGTGGTATATGAAGGTTATGGAATATTATTGTTCTGTAAGAAATGACCAACAGGAGGAATACAGAGAGGCTTGGAGAGACTTACATCAACTGATGCTGAGTGAAATGAATAGAACCAGAAGATCTCTGTACACTTCAATGCTGTATGAAGAGGTATTCTGATGGAAGTGGATATCTTCAACATAAAGAAGATCCAACTCACTTCCAGTTGATCAATGATGGACAGAAATAACTACACCCAGAGAAGGAACACTGGGAAGTGAATGTAAATTGTTAGCACTACTGTCTATCTACCCATGTTACTTATACCTTCGGAATCTAATACTTAATGTGCAACAAGAAAATGGTATTCACACACATATATTGTATCTGGGTTATATTGTAACATATGTAAAATGTATGGGATTGCCTGTCATCGGGGGGAGGGAGTGGAGGGAGAGGAGGATAATTTGGAAAAATGAATACAAAGGATAATATAAAAAATTACTCATGCATATATACTGTGGAAAAAAATTCTAAATAAAATTTTAAAAATTGAAAAAAAAAAGAAATAATGGCTTCTGCAATTAGAGAATGGAAGTATTATGTTAAGATTTTATTTTTCTTTAGTTAAGAATTCTTTTTCCTCTCTAGCTATTTTACCTTTATCAATAAGGCAGTAAGTATCTTCCATGAATATCTTGATATGATAGCAAAGATTGCTAATGAGCACTATAGAAGGTAGACTTTGGCATGTATTTTCAAGGTATTAATTCACTTCTTGGCTCACTTTTTTGGCCAATTCTGTTTTTCTTCCTCAATTTTGCTTCAGATATGTGGGTTCTGGAATCTTTGCAGAAGATCCATAATTGCACATTAGAAAAATTACTAGATTGGAATAATAATCTATATAATCCATTTTTCCCTCTGCCACTATGGGAAGTTTTGTAGGAGGTATCATCCAAGTTCAATTGACTCTGGCATTTTACTGAAATAATTCTGACCCTAGTTACTAACTTCCATATTATGGAAGATGATGTTATTTGTGTCCATCTTCTGATAGTCACTGATATATATATATATATATATATATATATATATATATATATATATATATATATATATATATATATATATATATATATATATATATATATATATATATATATGTATGTATTAGAAAATTAGTCTGGTACTTAATACTGTTACAAGGCCCAAATCTTCAACCATTAAGCTTTTATTGTATTGCTGAAATTTAAAGACAATTTTATCAATAGTAAGGTGTTAGAGAACGTTGAGCACCTTTACTGTTGTTGGTAAGTCTTTTCAGTTGTATCCAACTTTTCATGACCCTATTTGAAATTTTCTTGGCAAAGATGCTTGAGTAATTTGCCATCTCCTTTCCATTTTATGGATGAAAAACTGAGGCAGAGTTAAGTGACCTGCCTGGGGTCACACATATTCTAACTATGTAAGACCAGATTTGAACTCAGCAAAATCATTTTTTTCTGACTTCAGGCCTGAAACTTTGTGCCACTTAGTTGTCCAAGTACTTTTAAAACCTTGGAAATAATTTTCCATAAAAATTTCATAATAGTCAAAGAAACTAAATATTTTATTTAATGTGCATGGGAGGGGGAGATACTGGAGAAAATTGTCTTGATGTAAAAAAAAAAGACATCTTTTAAAAATGTACAAGGAAATGAAATTCAAATAACTAAGCAACTGCAAATAATAAATTTCTGCCAATGCCAGATTTCAATAATGAAATGTTTCAGTAATAGACAAATTGCTTGTCTGAAAAACAATTTGCAGGTTTCAGTGGAAAGTAATCTCACTATGGATCTGTGACACTATGTGATCTTAGACTGCATTAAGGAAAACATAGCTTCCAAAGGTTGTCCCTCTGTACTCTCCCCTGGTCCGACTACATCTGTGATGTGTACAATTCTAAGTTCCACAGTTTAAGGGAGACATTGATCACTCCTAGCACATGTCTTTTGGAAAAAATGGCTAACTTGGGCTCATCTTCCTTTAGTGAGTAGATGCCCTTTTCCACTGAATAAAATTCCCCTGTCCTTAGACACTATAGTTTCTGGAACACTGCAAACGTCAACATTCACAGTTCTTGGGATCATCACCCATTTGGGACTCAATAAGTTGGATGAGTCTATCCCAAGGTTGCAGCACAATTACCTAATTTCCTAGGTTTTCCTAATCAGGACAAACATTTATGACTTGATGGAGACTGGATGCAGGAATGGGATCAACTATTTTATCCCCATCTGGCTCTTTGGAGGCAGGTCAAATCAGTCTTTGTACTTTGCCAAAAGGAAGAAAGGGCGGCAAAATGTCAGTAGGTCCTCTTTTTATGTTCACTGACTTCTAGCTCAGAAGCCAATTATGAAATTTTTTATCAACTCCCCTTAGTAATGAATCATAAATGGCTATAAGCAGGCTCTTTCAAGCTTTCATGTGGTTTCTCTGTGTCAAGAGTAATGAATGGACTTGTTCCATGGGGGTGAGAGAGAAAAGCTCTGCTTCATAAATCTGGAAAAGTAGAGTGATACTAGACTGCAGAGAGCCTTGGATGCCATGCAAAGGAATTTGAACTTTTGTAAATAACTGGGCTTAATGGAGATTTGTGAATAGAAAAGTAAATGGTGAGGCCAATGCAAGAAAGACTTATCTGGCGGTGGTATGAAAATCAGATTGGAGGGAGAAAAGAGAGTACAAGAAGACAGCCTTTTGAGAAACAATTATAATTATCTTTAATGATAGAGGCAAAAACCTATAGTAGGGTGGGAGTGGTTGGAACAGAGAGGATAGGCTGAATATATCAGCACTGGCAGAGGTAGAATCAAAAGGACTTTGTAACTGATTATATTTGAGGGAAGAGGGAAAAGTCACAGACAACTTGCAAGTTTCAAACATAATAATTATAGTTATCATTTACAAAATGTTTTATGGTTTGCAAAGCATTTTTCAAATAATATCTTAGACTTACATGAACTAATGCTAACTGAGACGAGCAGAACCAGGAGATCATCGTACACGGCAACAGGATCATATGATGAGCAATTCTGATGGACGGGACTCTTTCCAAAAACGAGATGATTGAGGTGGGTTCCAATGATCTTTTGATGAATAGAGTCATCTGCACCCTGAGAGAGGACTGTGGGGACTGAGTATGGATCACAACATAGTATTTTCTCTTTTTTATCATTGTTTGTTTGCATTTTGTTTTCTTTCTCATTTTTTCCCTTTTTGATCTGTTTTTTCTTGTGCATCACAATAATTGTAGAAATATGTATAGAAGAATTGCACATGTTTAACATATATTGTATTACTTGCCATCTAAGGGCAGAGGTGGAGGAAAGGAGGGGAAAATTTGGAACACAAGGTTTTGCAAGGATCAACACTGAAAAATTATCCATGTATATCTTTTGAAAATACAAAGCTTTAATAAAAAAATTTAAAAATCCACAAATAATATCTCATTTTTTCTTCACAGCAACCTTGGTAAGTAAGTGGTATTATTATTTATATTTCAGAGATAGAAACTGAGGCAGACAGAGTTTAAGTGACCTGCCCAGGATTACATAGCTAATCTGTGTTTGAGATAATCTGAGTCAGTTCTTCCCTGACTAGAGGTTCAGTGTTCTTTCTACAATGCCATGTAGGCTGCCTACATGGCTTGGGCACCTAGGTGAATGGTTATGCCAAAGATAGAATTAGTGGAGCCTGAATGATTTTATATAGAGGGGGCAAGATATTAATTTTGTTTGGGCAGAGAGAAAGTTTGAAATGCAAGTGGAACACATACATGGAAATGTCATTGAGATAGATGGCAGTTTTGAACTAGAGCTTAGAGGAGAGAGGTAGTGCTAGAGATACAGATTTGGAAAGCATCCCCATAAAAAGTGGTAGTTGAAACTGAAGGAGTAAAAAAATAAACAATTAAAAGAGTGAATGAGATCAACATTGGAGAGAATATAGAGAAAGAAGAAAAGAAGAATAAGGACAGAATTTGAGGAAACACCTATATTTTTTAAAGGAGAGGGAAGGCAGGTTGACCAATACATGTTAAATATGTTAAAGTATTAATTATATACAATATATATGCATATATATGTATATGTATATATACATATATATATATATATATACACACATGTCCAAACAGTTGTTTTGCTGAACAAAAAGAATCAGACTTTGAAACAGTGTACAATTAGCCTGTGAAGGAAATAAAAAATGCAGGCGGACAAAAATAGAGGGATTGGGAATTCTATGTAGTGGTTCATAATCATGTCCCAGAGTTCTTTCACTGGGTGTAGCTGGTTCAGTTCATTACTGCTCTATTGGAACTGATTTGGTTCATCTCATTGTTGAAGAGGGCCACATCCATCAGAATTGATCATCATATAGTATTGTTGTTGAAGTGTATAATGATCCCCTAGTTCTGCTCGTTTCACTCAGCATCAATTCATGTAAGTCTCTCCAGGCCTTTCTGAAGTCATCCTGTTGGTCATTTCTTACAGATCAATAACATTCCATAATGTTCATATACCACAATTTATTCAGCCATTCTCAATTGATGGGCATCCACTCGGTTTCCAGTTTCTGGCCATTATAAAGAGGGCTGCCACAAATATTCTTGCACATACAAGTCCCTTTCCCTTCTTTAACATCTCTTTGGGATATAAGCCCAGTAGTAACACTGCTGGGTCAAAGGGTATGCACAGTTTGATAACTCTTTGAGCATAGTTCCAAATTGCTCTCCAGAATGGCCAGATGTATTCACAGTTCCACCAACAATATATCAGTGTCCCTGTTTTCCCACATCCCCTCCAACATTGCGCATTATATTTCCCCTCCAGGTACTATTTCTGCAACAAAACCTTGGAGCAAGAGCAGCAGCAGTCTTATTTGAAATTTGTTTCTCTTCCCTAGTACTTAGTATAGATCTAGCATTTAATGTTTCTGAACTTGATGGATTGAATTGGGGTTGAAATCTATATTTTCATTTCATAATATAGTATATGGTAGTACATAAGCTTTAAAATGAATAATTATTTAAATTAAATGACATTGGTGAAATATTTTTATTCAAGTTTCCAAAATCCATCCATCAATCAATAAGCATTTCTAAAGTATATATTTTATGCCAAGCACTGTGCTAAGTACTGGGGATAAAAGACAGAAGTCCATGACCTCAAGGATCTTGCTGTCTAATAAAGGAGACAACATTTACATATAGTATAAATATAAGTATATATGGGATTATATATACATGTTATATAATGTATATTTATATATAGTATGAATATAACTACATGTAGAATATAAAGGTACTATTCCATATATAAAAGTATTACTATATAGAGAATATAAAGGGCTACTTCTCCAAACCCTTATTTATGGTAGGCTGGATTTCCAGAGTGTGGCTGGCTACTTCTTCCTTCAGAGTTCTAGGAGTAACCCTTAGAGGCTGGGGCTTTTCTCAAATCTTATTTACTTATAAGCAACTACTAGAATGCTACCCCCAATAATAATCAACTGATGTTAATTAGTTAGTTCAGACTTAATTCACTTTTAGAAAGGTATATTAATTAAGAAAGAATAAAAAGTGGAAGGAAATATACAATTAAAATCACAATTATGAATATGAATAAGATTAACTCACCTGTAAAAGAAGTGGGTAGTTGAATGCCTTGAGAAACACAATCCAATATTATATTATTTTTTCAAATTAAATGCAAAAACAATTTTTAGCATTTATTTAAATTTTTTTTGAGTTTGAAATCTATTTTTCCTTCCTTGAGAAGGAAAGCACTTTGATATAGACTATACATATGCAGTCTTATAAAATATATTAGGAATGTTGCAAAAGAAAACAAAAAAACCCAAGAAAAATAAAGTTAAAAAAATATACTTCAATTGTTTTTCAGACTCAATCCATTCTTTTTTCTATATAGCATTTTCACTATAAGTCCTTTGGAACAAAGTCTTAGATCTTTATAATGCTGAGAATAGCTAAATCATTCATAATTTATCATTATATTGATGTTCTCCCTGGTTCTGCTCATTCCACTTTGCATCAATTCATATGTCTTTCCACATAGTAGAATTGCTGGATCAAAAACATGCAGTTTAGTAGCCTTTTAGACATAGTTCCATTTGCTCTCTAGAATGGTTGGATCAATTCACAGCTTCACCAAGAGTACATTAGTGGTCCTATTTTTCCACATCCTCACCAACATTTGTCATTTTCATTTTCTTTCATATTCCCAATTTCATAGGTGTGACATGGTACCAAAGATTTGCCTTTCTCTAAACAATAATGATTTCTAAATACTTTTTCAATAATATAGGTAGCTTTTATTTTTTTCTTCTGGAAACAGTATGCTCCTATCCTTTGATCATTTGTCAAATGGGGAATAATTTATATTCTTATAGATCTGACTCATTTCTCTATATGTTTGAAAAAAATGAATCTTTTATCAGAGAAACTTGCTGTAAACTTCCACCCCCAGTTTTCTTCATTTCTTCTAATCTTGGCTGCATTAAATTCATTTGTGTAAAACCTTTTAATTTAATGTAAACAGAATTGTCCATTTTATTTTTCATAATGCTCTTTATCTTTTGTTTTGTCATAAATTCTTCCTTTATCCTTTATAGATCTGGCAGTGAGATGCTTCCCTAATTGGTTTACAATATCAACCTAGGTGTCTTATGTTCTAGCAAATAATGAGTTTTTGTCCCAAGATCTTTGTGTATTTCAAACATTATATTACTATGGTCATTTACTACTGTCTAATCTACTAATCTATTCTACTGGCCCATCCCTCTATTTCTCAGCCAGTACCATATTGTTTTGATGATTATAATTTTTTAATCAAAGTTTTTTATTTTCAAAACATATGCATAATTTTCAATATTTACCTTTGCAGAACTCTGTATTCCAAGTTTTTTTCTTCCTCTCTTCCCCTCCTCCCTTAGACAGCAAGTAATCAAATATATGTTAAATATGTTCTTCTATACATATTTCCACAATTATCATGCTGCATAAGAAAAATCAAATGAAAAAATAAGAAAGAAAAAAAACAAAATGTGCGCAAACAACAACAAAAAAGTAAAAATGCTATGTTGTGATCCATACTCAGTCCTTACAGTCCTTTCTCTGGTGCAGATTGCTCTCTTTATCACAGGACTATTGGAACTGACCTGAATCATCTCATGGTTGACAAAAGCCATGTCTATCAGAATTGATCATCGTATAATCTTGTTGTTGCCATGTACAATGTTTTCCTGGTTCTGTTCATTTTACTCAGCATCAGTTCATGTAAGTCTCTCCAGGCTTCTCTGAAATCATCCTGCTGGTCATTTCTTACAGAACAATAATATTCCGTAACATCCATATACCACAACTTACCTAGCCATTCTCCAATTGATGTACATTCTTTCAATTTCCAGTTACTTGCCACTATTAAAAAGAGCTGCTAAAAACATTTTTGCACATTTGGATTCTTTTCCCTTTATGAGATGATTACCATTTCGTGATAGGAAAGCCAAGAGCATTGTCCATTGTCCAGAACTTAGGGCAAGCATGCTATCATGAAACTGATGTACAATATGGATGAGCTTTTTTGAGGCAACCAAATTTTGATATAATTTTGCATAATCCCTTGCAATTGATAGTATCAAAAAGTCTTGGGCAGATCTACAGATCTCTGTTTGGCTCCTGGCATTTCTCCTGAAGTTGTTGGGCAGCAAACACCAACCATCTCTTTAGTATACTTTCCAGGGATGTGCACATTGATAATGAAGTTGACACATGCATTGCTAGAGATACCTCAGTGTTTGGGAGAAAAAATGTTGTAGGAATAATCATGATAATAGCATTTATAGAGCATTTTAATGATTTACAAAGTGATTTACATGCTATCTCATTTGTTAAATTAATTGGTGAGGTGAGCACTGGATTTTGAAAATCAAACATTTATGAGATGATTACCATTTTGTTATAGGAAAACCAAGATCATTGTTCATTGTCCAGAACCTAGGCAAGCGTGCTATCATGAAATTGATGTACAATATGGATAAGATTTTTTGGGGCAACCAAATTTTGACATAATTTTGCATAATCCCTTGCAACTGATAGTATCAAAAATCTGGGCAGATCTACAGATCTCTGTTTGGATATTGGAATGCATACATTAAAAATATCTTCAAATACAAATACACAGCATAGTGATTTATATACTGGCACAGAACTTTTGTTCATTTGAAAATGGGCTAAGCTCATATATTCACATTCTTTTTCTTGTCTCATCACCACTGTGACTAAAGGCATATCTTTATATCACAATGGTGTTACTATATGGTAAGCAGGCTGGCAATTATCAGTCATTATACCCCTACCTTTTTTTTTTTCCAGGCTAAACTACTCTTCTTCTTAGGTATAGCTCCTTTGGCTTCTTTTCTACTTCTTTGGCCCTTCCCTTCTGGGGAGGGGCTTTCCTTTCACACCAGGCTAGAAGGCTGAGTAGGTGGGGAAATGGTGAATGTAGGCCTGTTCAATAACAGCTCAGCCAAATGTTGCTCCCCACTGTTGATATGCTGTAAAGAAAAAAAATTTTTAAAAAGCTCTCTCTGTCTTTGAAAGTTTTAAAAATTAATAGCTTTCCTGTTTAGCTCTGAGTTCATCTGCTTAGATGGTTTTACTGGGATGTTGCTGTTGTACATTCTACGGCTTTTTGAAGCACAGATGAGAGTTGAGGAACAGGTGGACATTAAAGGTTGATGAAAAGGAGCTCTGCAAGCCCTCAAGTCAGAGGTGCTAGTCCTACCTGAGCAACTTATACCCTCATATGGTTTTACCTAAAGAGGAGGGGGAAAACTTTTAGATTTCCATTTTATGGATATCCTATTATCACCTAAATCATAATGTGAATCTATCTAGTGCGTTTTAAATGATGTCCATAAATCAATCAGTATTTACTAAATTTATTTTATTAAATTCCTATTATGTGCCAACACTGTGTGAAGTGCTAAAGTGCCAGCAATTGATGTGAGTGCTAGATGAAGCAGGGAGTGAAATAAATATGAGTGGAGCCAGGCAAGTTTACATCTTGAATTGACTTTATTTTTTATAGCTTCTCTTTCATACCCCACCATAATCACATTTTTTTCTTTGTAATACACTATGTAAATGCCAGAAAATCACAGAAAGTATAACTAAGACTATGACATTTCTTTCTTCTATAAGTCAAGGTCCATCCTACTATTTATTTTCATTTTTTAAGGCATCCTGTCTCAAAAATGCATGCAGGTCATGTCAACTGTCAGCGAATAATCCAAAGGAACTCAGATGTGAGTTTTCAGCTGTGCCAACTCTTAATAATCCTCCAAGAGGCCTCACCTTGCTCCAGCCTTCCATAGGATTTACAGCTGGTTCCCCATGTTAGGGATACAAAAAAGAGGCAAGAGAAAGTCCCTGACCTCAAAGAGTTTATAATCTAATGGAAAAGACAGTGTGCAACTAAATATATGCAAAGCCAGCTTTGTACAGACTAAATGGAAAACAATTAATAGAGGGAAGACACTGGAATTAAGAGGTGTTGGAGAAGGCTTCCTCTAGAATATGGGAATTTAGTTGAGACTCCTTACGTTGCTAACAACATAAGAAAGCCAGGGAGGTTAGTAGGCAGAGTAGAGGAGGGAGAGTGTTCTAGATATGAGGGAGAGCCAGAAAAAATGCCAGGAGTTGAGAAATGTCTTGTTTATAGAACATCAAGGAGGCCAGTGGCATTGGATGGAAGAGTCATGGCAGTAAGATGTTGAGCCCTGGAAAGGTAGGAGGGAGCAAAGTTATAAAGGGCTTTAAATGCCAATCAGAGCATATTTATTTTTGATCCTGGAGGCAATAGGAAACAATAGTCTCTGAAGTTTATTGAATAGGAGGAGGGGGTGACATGATTGGACTTGTGTTTTAGGAAAATTATTTTACAATAGAGGGTAGAAAACAGTAGGGAGAAACTGGATGTAGGCAGAGCTACTGGCAGGTTATTGTAATACTTCAGACACGAGGTGATGAAAGCTTATACTAGAGGGCTGATTGTCAGAGGAGAGAAGCAGGGCATATAGGAGAGAGGTTGCAAAGATGAAATCAACAGCAGGTCTTGGCAACAGATTGGCTGGGAAGGGGATGGGGATGAGAGATAGTGAGGGATAGAGGATCACAGCTAGGTTGGATGCCCGAGGAACTGGGAGGATGATGTTGTTTTCTATAGTAAAACAGAAAAGTAAATGGGGGTGGAGTGGATAGGAGGATTTAGGGGGAAAGATAAAGAATTCAATTTGGACATGTTGAGTTTAAAATGTCTCCTGGAGAGCATTGTATACAATAACAGAAATATTGTACAATGAATATTTGTGAATGACTTGTTATTCTCAACAATACAATGATCCAAGATAATCCCACAGGACTAAGGATGATGCATACTATATAGTTCCAGAGAAAAAAAACTGATATTGTCTGAATATAGACTGAAACATACTATTTTTCACTTTCTTTCATCTTTTTTTTTTTTTTTTTTTAACTAGAGCCTTCTTGTACAAAATGACTAATGTGGAAATGTTTTAATTGCACATGTATAACTTATATCTGATTGCTTATTGCCTCAGGGAGGGAGGAAGGGAAGGAAGAAGAGAGGCATAGAATTTAGATCTTAAAACCTAAAAAAAAAGGTTAAAATTGTTTTAATTGAGAAAAATAAAAATTATATATTTGAAAAAAAATTTAAAAATATTTCCTAAAATCTTTTAAATTTCTGAAAGGGAATTGGAGATATGAGATTGGAGGTCAGTAGAGGGTTTGAGGCAGGATGGGTAGATATGAGAATCATCAGCATAGAGATAATAATTAAATCCATAGAAGTTCATAAGATCACCAAGTGAAGTAATATAGGGAAAAAAGAGATTAGGGTCCAGAACAAAAACCTGAAGGATACATATGGTTAACATCCTAATTATATTTGGTAAAAGCTGTGATTAGTCTGATATAAGGTTAGTAATTAGGGACAATTACTAAGATCTTACTAAGGTATTCCACTATATTTCGTAAGTTAATAGATTTTGCAGCTAGATAGTAGTTTTTTGTTGTTGTTGTTGTTGTTGTTGTTGTTGTTGTTGTTGTTGTTGTTGTTGAAGTTGTCTTTCAGTTGCCTCCTACTCTCTGTAATCTCATTTGGGGTTTTCTTGGCTGAGAGACTGGAATGGCTTGTCCTTTCTTTTTCCAGTTCATTTTATAGATGAAGAAGCTGTGGCATAGGGAAGTGTGACTTGCTGTAAGCCACATAGTTAAAATTGACAGAAGTGGGATTTGAACCCAGGTTCTCTGGATACAAATCTATTGCTCTTTGCACTATACCATGTTAGGGAATATTTGTTTTCTTGAACCAAAAAAAGCCATGAATTATAATAATTCATTCTTTGAAAGTTTGATACCCTACTTAATTTTGTAGATTCTTTCGTCTTTTAATGGAGCTTCTTCTCAATTATATATCCAAAAGAAGAAAAAATAGATAGATAAATGCAATCCATATATATTTAAAAATATCATTTAAGCATTTTTCATCAATCAAAGTTTTAGATTTTGAGGAAGCAGCATTTTCCTTGTCATCATGTAGGCTCAAGAAGATGTCTGGGAATCTCAGTAGTTAGAGGGCCTTAGTTGTATGATTTTTGAATGAATTTTGATATGGGAATTCTATCTTTAACACAGAGGTACCTGTAACTATGGAAGTGGGAATAGGGGAGGATGAAGTGAGAAGAGGAGGAAAACACACACTACAGTTTGCTATTACATTTAATTTTTCTGGAGACCCCAAACTCCACTCCCACAAAAGACTACAGAGGTCTTTCTGATAAGGTCTCAAATATTTATTTAAGTACCTACTAAATTAAAGAAATAATGAAAAGTCCTAGAAATACAAAAATAACAAAAACAAAAGTTTCTAACCTTATGAAGTTGACATGCTACTGGGAAACCAAAGGACCAGTGTAGATTTAAGAGATAACATATGATTACTAGAGATCTTTGGAAATGTTGGGAAAATGTTGGAAAGTGGGAAAGTTATGTAAGGGTCAACTTAGACAATTGCTTTACCCTGCTAAAAGGTACTATTATTTTAAACAAGAGCAAACACATCTCAATTAGTCATTAAGGGTGAACAAGGTCTGGACACATTCCACTCACTCAATCAATTATAGGCTTTAGATTTAATAGGAAAGACCTTAATCAATTTAGATGTCTTTTGAGGCCATTGCATAAACTGGTGTGATGCTGCACAAAAAGTCTGTTCACGATGGTTGAGGAATTTGGTCATGCCCTGTTTTGCTTGTATAAAGTCAATGAGCTATTTGTAATTGAAATTAAAATGTCTAGTAGCTTATAGAAACTTCTAACTAACCCCTTCAGAAAAATTGTTGAGTGGGAGGGGAGGAGGGAAGAAAACCTTTGTTCTCTTCTTCCCTTTCCCAAATCACCTTGGTCAGAGACTTTGTGAAATTTAGAAGTCAGAGTGGAGTTTTATCAGCATCTTGGCAATGTCCCTGGGACAGCAGCAGGTGGTGACAGTGTTTGCATCTGAGTGGAGGATAGATTGAATAAGTTGAAAAAGGATTTTTTTTTTGTATAATTGACTCCTTTGTCTATAGACCCCTTCTCTAAATAATGTTTTCAAGTGAATAAAATTACAAATTAAAACAATTATGAAAGTAGTTTTAAAATTTCTTAAGATCATGAACTCAGGTTGAGAACCTTACTTCTGGAAGAATTCTAGCAGATAAGCTCTATTATATTTAAGGGGAACATTCTGAGGATTTCAGTTAAAGGATTTCCAGGAGTTATGAATTAGCTCTTCATCACAAATGCTCTCTAACACTTGAGTCTCCTGTCCCCTCAACTGTGTATATTGATTGGAGATGAGATTTTTTTTTGAGGCCTGTTTTGTACTAACTGTACCAACTATACCACTCTAGTAAATACCCATTTCAAAAAGTTAATTAAGTTTGTTCAGCTAATTGATATCAATGTATAAACATAAGGAGAAGCATAGAAAGGAAGGCTTGTGGGTTATTAAAAAGATAGAAAAGATAGCTCTCCGTCTCTCAGGGCTCTGCTTAGAGCCCTGGGGGAAGATGTAGTAACCAAATTTTGGGCATTCTGCTTGCCATTGCAAGTTGGGAATGGGAAAATAACTCAAGATCATGTGCTGCAATTACATCTTTGAAGAAATAGAGCTCAAAATTATTGATACCGAGAAACTCTTGAGACCTGATGGTATGAATCTTAAGTATTGCAATCTAGAATGGATAGCATTGTTTTCTTCCCCCCACCTCTTGGAAGAGATTGAGAGTGTTTGTTTTTTTAGAAATTCGTGCATAGACATAGAAAATTGGGAGGAATTGTTGTCTTGGGAGATTCAAAGAGGAGGAAGCAGCAGAAAACTTCTGGTCAGAGATTGGTCATCAGGGAGAGACAAAAATGTCTCTTTAGTCACTTTGAATGAGAACTATGCCTGAGTTAGTAAGAGAACTTGAAATCTCCCATCTCATTCATTGTGTTTCTTTGAAGCCCTCAGGAAAGATCGATGATTGTAATGGACTGATGAAGTGTCTAATTTCACTTCCCCTTTATGTCAGAAGATTATAGGCATTTACTATATGTCCTATATGTTACATGCAGATCTACATATAAATGTTTGGACTTAGAATTGGGAAAGATAAATGACATAAAACAAAATCAAACACTTCCAGGCTTATGTTGCTTATGGTTCCCACGTTATGGGTAAACTCTAGTTTATTTCTATATATCTATCTTAAAAACTCCTGTTATTCAAACAATCTGATATAACATTACTAACTTCTGTGAATATATATATATATATATATTTACAAGTATATACATACTATATTTACACATATATCACATTACATATGTATGTGTGTATATATACACACATATACATACATTAAAAAAGAACTAGTCAAATACTGATGCAAAAATACTCACCCTTATTTCTTCCTATACTACCACTGATGGAAAAAACATACTTTTTGTGCTCTAAGAAGTTAAATCAAAGAATCTCTCCTAGTTCCTCTCCTTTGAGCTTCTGGAGAGAAATAACAAACTGACAAAACATCTTAGTGTCAAAACTCTCTTTTTTGAGAATACTTACCTCTTAACTGCCCTTATAAATTATATTTCTAATACTACATGCAATCTAGCTAATGATAGTGAATTAAGGCTGTTTATAAAACATGGATGGGGACAGCTTTCTTTGATTGACTGTATATGTTCTTAAAACTGATAGGACTGAGAAGATGACTCTCTTTGATCATTCTACTTTACATTTTCTTATCTGCTGCATTCAGAAAGTGAGGATCACAGTCCGACAACAGCTTGGGTGCCATATATACTGAACTTGTGAGAGAAGTAGGGGTGTTTGTTCTTTCCATTTTTCTAAATCTAAAGTTCCCTGGGAAAGTAAAGCCAAGACAGTGGAGCAGAGGAAGAATTCCAGCTGAATCCCTACAATATTCCCTTCCAAACAACTTTAAAATAACATGAAAAAAATCAAATTCTGAAGTGATATAGACAATAAAAGAACAGGGTAAGATTTTTTTTTAATCCAAGACAACTTGGGAGATCAGAAAAGTTTGTGACAATGGGGTAAGTACTGATTTGGAGCATTGTGGCAATACTGAGGCAAAGCTGAGGGCCTTGGAGACAGTGGCAGAGACATTAGTAGCAGGAAAGGTTCTGGGAGTTCTCATTGACCAGAGACAGTAAGGGGTTTGGATAATTGACCCGAAAGAGATTAAAGGGGACCTCTGTACAGGCACTAGGATTGCTTGGCATCTATATAGCTTTATACTTAGTTTCAGATTTCAATTAAGAGGGCAGAAAGGAATACTTGTGGTTGCAAGAGAATAGGGGGCCTTAGTCATAGTTTGGGTGTGGGAAGGAGAGAGATTGAGAGAGAGAGAGAGAGAGAGAGAGAGAGAGAGAGAGAGAGAGAGAGAGAGAGAGAGAGAGAGAGAGAGAGAGCGCACAAGCCCTAGATCAGTGGTCCTCAAACTTTTTAAATAGGGGCCAGTTCACTGCCCCTCAGATTGTGGGAAGGCCAGACTATAGTAAAAAACAAAAACTCACACTCTGTTTCCCGGTGGGCTGCATAAACATCCTCAGCGGGTCGCATCTGGCCCGCAGGTCATAGTTTGAGATTATGCCCTGCCCTAGATTATGGTAGCAGTTCTGGAGAAGAGTATTAACATTTATAGACATAAGGAAACAGAACAAAGCAGGAGAACAGTGACCACATCTTTTCCCAGATCACATCAACTTGGAAGCAGCAAAAACCTTTCAGACCCTACAACTAGCTGTGAAAGAGGAACAGTGTTTAGGGTCCTCTAAGGCTAGGGATGATGATTACCTCTTCTGACCCCTTCCCCCCTCCCCCCATAATAGGTAAGTAGAGCCTGACTCTAACATGAAGTTTAGCATCAAGAAAGAGACTGGAACAATGAGTAATTAAAAAAAGAGAGAGAGAATATTACCATTAAAAAATGAATGTATTGACAGGGAAAATCAAGAAACAAACTTAGAAGACAATGACAATAGTGTGAAACTTCTATAAACAGTCTCAAAGAAAAAATGCTAATTGGACACAAGCCCAAAAGAATCCCTAGAAGAGCTAAAGAAATAGGAAAAAGTAGCAAAGACAATTTTTTTTTAAATCAAAGAAGAGAAGTAGATGAACAATTGAGAAAAAAATGAGATAAATAAAAGAAAACTATGGGAAAAGAATTAACTTGGTAAAGAAAAAAAAAAAAGCACAAAAAACCTGAAGTAAATAACTTCTTGAAAAGCAGAATTGGCCAAATGGAAAAAGTAGTTCAAGATGTCATTGAGGAAAATAATTCCTTAAAAATTAGAATTGGCCAAGTGGAATCTAATTATTCTATGAGACATCAAGCAAAAATAAACCAAGACAAAAAAAATTAAAAAAAAGAAAATATGAAACATCCTATTAGAAAAACATCTCCTTGGAAAATAGATCAAGAAGAGATAATTAAAAAATTCCTGAACTCTTTGCAAACCATAATAAAAAAGAAAGCCTAGATATCATATTTCAAGAAATCATAAAAGAAAACTGTCCAGATATTTTAGAATTAGAGGGCAAAATAGACATTGAGAGAAACCACTAATCCTAAAGTATGAGTGGGTTGAAGAATGCATCATAGAAACAATCAATAATTTCATTTAAAAAAATGACAACACTGACATGACATACCCAAATTTGTTGGGTGTAGGCAAAACAGGATTTAAGAGAATTTATTGTATTGCTTACATCAATAAAATAGAGAAAAAGCAGATTAATGAATTGGGCATGCAATTAAAAAAACAAATTAAACATGCCCAATTAAACACCAAAATAAAAATACTAAAAATCAAAGAAGAGATTAATAAAACTGGAAAAATCCCACAATTATTAAAATAACAAAAATGGAAGCTGGTTTTATGGGGGGAAATATACCAACAAAATTAATAGACCATTGGTTAATTTGATTAAAAAAAAAAGGAAAGAAAAGAAAGTTCTCAGACAGTCTGACTTCTCAGAGCTTTTATGAAGGGCTGACTGGCTGTACCATCTTTCCTGGACTCTAATGTTTCCAACAACTAAGTAAAAGGGAATCATCTCTGGCATCTGAAACTGGGAATGAGAAATAACACACAGCAGACACGAACGTCTCCAGGTACATTTTTTGGAAATAGGTAAGCTAAGGAATGAAGGACTTTTCTTCTTATTAGTGTTCATGGCTTCTGTGCTGAGTAAACTGTGATTTTAACACGAATCTCCCTGGTCCTATTGCCTAAAGATTAGGTAGGCTGCATTTCACTACTCTAGAATGGTTGTCTGAAAATAGCTCTAGCCCCACCTATTGTTTTCCCTCAGTTGTGGGTCCCCTGCATCTCAATTCCATTTAGCCACTAGCGGATTAGTTTTTATAAAGAAATATTTACTTTAAAAGTTATAATCACAAATATATAGACTTTCTCTCCCAACATGTGGGAGGCATAATTCTCTTTTCTCTTTGTACTACTTCAATCGCCTGGGAGAAAAAGGAGTTAGATCCATAATTTAGTTTGGAGCATGGTCCCAGTTCTGAGTCCAAAACTCTCCTGTGGTTCAGGTCTCAGGCACTTTGACTTCTTAGGGCTTCCATGCTGGGTTGCCTAGCTGTACCATTTGGATGTACTCCAAAGGTCTCCTCAGGGTGCCATGCTTAGACAAACCTGTATTACATTTCTATGTTAATTATCCCTACTGCTTGTCAAAACACTTTGCTCTCTTTCTAATTAACCGAAGGGACGTATTTGTGCTTTAAAAAAAGGATGCCTGTTGCATTTTTGTTTTTAATTTAACTCCTAGTAATCATCCTCTTATCTTGGTCCTGGACTTTCAAGGACAAAGTCTCATATTGC